>NW_025422284.1:0-64175 GCF_011764305.1 Mustela putorius furo | reverse complement strand
AGTTCCCATGTGTAGAGAGATTTGATTATGATGGAAGGGCAAGAACGCCCAATGCTGTTATGCAATTTCCATGCCACCTTGAGGAGAGATGCTGAACACAAAGCAAATTTATCGATAGGAGCCTGAGAGGCTTGTTCGTTCCTTTTACATCTGGGGACCATCAGCTAAGGGTCTTCTGAATGCAGTCAGGTGCTCAGATGGTCCGCAGATTGCCCCTGTATTGTCCTGGGAAGCGGCAAATATATTGGGATGGGGATGAGTCTTATTCTTCTGGTTTTGGACTTGTCCAAATTGTATGAGGACATTCTGTGGGATGGAAGAAGTCCGTATGTTGTTGTTGTTGGTTGTTGTTTTGTTTTGCTTTGTTTTTTAACTGCAGGGGTGTGGACATGATTGGATATAAGGTCTAGGTTCTGAAAGACTGAAAACTGAGGTAGGGCAGAGATGATGACCTAAGGCCATGGCGGGTCAGATGTGCTCAGTGTGCGGTCAGCTGTCTGGGTGTTGGTCACGAGGTCCGGGCTCAGGTTGTCAGACAGTGCATTAGTGCCCAGGTTAGACTATAATTTTGGGGTGCATTCCCGTGCCGTGTAGGTTCTTATCTGAAGAACTATTCAGGATTTGAAGAATGAGCGAGTCTGAGGCGAGTGCTCAGGCTTTTGTCTCTGGATTTTGTATCAGCGATGGCCGTGGAATGTTGGCGAGGCCTCATGGGCCATGGACGAATCTTGCTCTCTGTGAATTTGGCCCGATCCCAATTGTTTTTCGTCAATCTGTGGGATGGGAGGACTGCTTTCAGGTTTGTTACCTCAGGAGTCCAACCAAAAGAGGAATTCCAAAGCAGAGCCCTGGGGAAGAGTGAAGGGACAACCCGAAATATGGTTTAAAATTTGGGCCTAGGGTCATGTTAAGCCCAATATGCTCTCTCTCCATCCAGCCACTGAGAGGCCTTACCTGAGGACTGGGCTCAGGCTGTGGGTCTCAATGTGTGTTTGTGACCAATGTGGGCCGCAAGCATGGGCGGGGCCTTACGGGCCACACTGGTTTCAACACTGATCTTGGACAACATGCCAACCACAAGGTTTCTTGCCATGGGGAAAGAGTTCTGATTTCTGCATCATTTTCAAACCTGGGCATTGATTGGAGATATGGTCTAGGTTCTGAAGACTGAAAACCGAGGTTGAGAAAAGATGACCACCTAAGACCATGGCGGGTCCGATGTGCTCAGTGAGCCGCAAGCTGTCTGGGTGGGGCCAGGAGTTCCAGGCTCAGGCTGTGTCAGAAAGGGCATTATTGCTCAGGTCAGCCTATATATTTTGGGTACAGCCAATTGGCGTGCAGGTTGATCTTCATTTGGGGTTTCTGGGTTGCCCCAGAGGGCAATGTTTTTCTTCTGGAGGGTAAGCAGAGTGCTGCATTGTAATTCTGGATTGCCAAAGTGGAGGGCTTGTGGGCCATTAGTCTGAGGACGGAAGTCTGAGGACACAAGCTAGGCTTAGGTTTCTGGGTGAGGACATGGTAGGAACAATATATAGACCTGAATCGAGATCTCGTGCATTTGAAGTCAGGGTGAGCGTCAGACTATTTCTCAGGATAGACCTTATGTCCCTGATGGCCCCTAAATGAAGGGGGTGTGGCTCACGAGGCCATGGGCGTTTTCCCCACGATGGGAGTTGTGAGAAGCTCCCTAATGCAAAGATTCTTCTGCAGGAAAATTGAGACCTGTTGGTTGGCTCCAGGCCAATGATTCCTAGCAGGGTTCTAAGGATGGATGGCAGGGTAGCCCACCTCGCATTCCAATTGTCTCCTAGCAACAAGACAAGTTAGATCTGCTGGATCTCGCGGAGCAACCGAATATGCTGAGTTGAATTGGATTCTCCCGTGCATGTGTCCTAATATGATTTTGTGTCTATGGAGACCTTGGAATGAAGCGGTGGCACTGGGGCCCTGAAGGGTTCCCCTAAAAAGAGGCTTTGACACACCTCCCACGTGCAAGTTTCCCATGTGTAGATGAGATTTGTTCTGATGGGTGAGTCAAGAAACAGCCATATGCTTGTACTGAAATCCAGGCCTCTGAGGAAGATGCCTGGAAACCAAAGCAATGAATCCGATTAGGGCCTAGGGGCCTGTTCGTTCCTTTTTACCTCTGGGGATATCAGTCTACGAGTCTGAGTGCAGGTAGGTTCTCAGATGGGCTCAGATTGCTCCTGTTTGTCCTGGGAAGCCACCACTATTGGGATGGCCTCAGGGACTTTGGAGGTTTATTCTATTAGTAGGGTTGTGGCCATTGGAATGGGCACACAGAATTCCCTTGGAGAGGGCAAGTACAGTCCTCAGGTTGGCTCCATGGGCCTGAGCCTGTAGGGTGTGTTGGCCGGGCTGTATGGACAGTTGTCTGAAAACACAAACTCGGATTATGTTTCGGGTCATAGGTATGGCAGGACTGATCTACGGACCATGAGGAGAACTCTTCGGGATATGAAAAATGGGCGAGTGTGAGGCTCTTGCTCAAGTTTTTGTCTCTGGATATCGTGCCATTCATGGTCATGAAATATCCGTGACTTAATGGGAAATGGACGAGTCGTACTCTCTGGGGTTTTGGCCCCGTCCAAAGAGTTTGGGGTCATTCTGTGGGATGGAAGAAGTCCGTTTTTTGTTGTTGTTGTTGTTGTTGTTGTTGTTTTGTTTTCTTTTTCAAACTCCACCACATGAGGGATTCCAGAGTAGAGCCCTGTGGAGGGGCGATTGGACAACCAGAAATCTGGTTTAAATTTGGGGCCTAGGGACATGTCAAGCCATTATAGCATCTAATGGTCTAGCCACTGGGAGGACGTACTAGATGACAGGACTCACGCTGAGGGTCACAATGCGTGTTTATGCCCTCGTCGCACTCAAGAATGGGCGGGGCCTCAGGGTGAATGCTGGTTTCTCCTACACTGAACGTTGGACAACATGCCAACCATAAGGTTTCTTGCCATGGGTAAGGAAGAGTTCTGATTTCTGCATCACAGTCACCCCTGGGCAGTGATTGGAGATAAGGTCTAGGTTCTGAAGCCTGAAAACTAAGGTAGGGAAGAGATGATGACCTAAGGCCACGGCGGGTCTTATGGGCTCAGGGTGCGGTCAGCTGTCTGGGTGTTGTTCAGGATTTCCCGGCTCAGGGTGTGTCAGACAGTGCATTACTGCCCAGGTTAGACTATATAATTTGGGTACATACGAGTGCCGTGTAGGTTTATTCTCATTTAATGTGCCCGGGCAGTTCATTGGGCAATATTTTATTTCTCGACGGCAGGCAGAGTGCTGCAATGATGGTCCGGAATTGCCAAACTTGTGGGCTTCGGGGCCAGGAGTGTGAGGACGGAAGTCTGAGAACACAGCTAGACTTGGGATTCAGGGCGAGGGCAGGGCATGTACCTCCTGAAGTTCTGAAGCAATATCTCATGCATCTGAAGTCAGAGCGAGGATCAGACGTTGGCTCAGCTTGGATTTTCTGTTCATGACGGCCCCTTCATGAAGGGAGCTGAATCTCGAGGCCGTGGAGGTTTTCCCACGTTTGGAGTGGTGGGATGCCCCCTCCTAGGATTCCTTCTGCGGGACAATTGAGACCTGTTGGACAGCTCCAGGACATCCCATATGGATGAGTCCAGACCAACGTTCGAGGATAGATACCTGGGAAGCCCGCCTCGCATTCCAATTGTCTCCTAGCATCAAGGAAGTTTAGATCTGATGGCTCTGCGGGAGCAAGCGGGGTGGCTGAGTTAAAATGGACTTTCCTGAGGATGGGTCTAATGTGTGTTTGTGTCCATGAGGGCCTTGGAATGGGGCGGTGGCACCGGGACCCTGAAGTATTTTTCTTAAGCTTTTGACATAGCTCCCATGCACAAGTTTCCCTTGTGGAGACGAGGTTTGTTCTGATGGGTGCCTCAGGAAAACCCCAATGCTGGTATTGGAATCCAGGGTTTTGAAGAGACATGCCTTTAAACCAAAGCAATGGATCCGATTTTGGCCTAGGGTCCTGTCTGGTTCAATCTTCTTCTCTGGGGACATCCATCTAGGGTATGAGTGGAGGTAGATGCTCAGCTGGTGACAGACTGACCTTTTTTGTCCCGGGCGACCTATACTATTGGGATGGCCTCAGAGTCTTTGGAGGGTTCTCCTAATTTGTACGATTTTGGACAATGGAATGGGCAGAATTCCCATGGATTGGGTAGGCACAGCCCTAATGTGTGGCTCCAGGGTCCCCAGCCTGGATGGTGTGTGGCCCAGGACTTTGAGGACAGACGTCTGTAAACACAAACTCAGCTTATGTTTGGGGACGTAGGTATGGCAGGCCCGATCTACAAACCATGAGAAGACATCTTCAGGATATGAAGATAGTGCGAGTCTGAGGCGCTTGCTCAGTCTTTTGTCTCTGGATTTTGTTTCAGCGATGGCCGTGGAATGTCGAGGAGGCCTCATGGGCCATGGACGAATCTTGCTCTCTGAGGATTTGTCCCAATCCCAATTGTTTTTCGTCAATCTGTTGGATGGAGTACTCCTTTCATGGTTGTTATCTCAGGTGTCCCACCAAAAGAGGAGTTCCAAAGCAGAGCCCCCTGGGGAAGAGTGAAGGGACAACCCGTACTAGGTTAAAAATTGGGGCCTATGGGCATTGGAAGCCCAATATGCTGTCTCTTCATCCAGCCACTGAGAGGCCTTACCTGAGGACTGGGCTAAGGCTGAGGGTCACAATGTGTGTTTTGCCACCTATGTGGCCCGCGAGCAATGGTGGGGCCTCATTGGACACACTGGTATCCACTACACTCAACAATATACAACAAGCCTACCACATGTTTTCTTGCCATCATCAGAAAAGAGTTTTGATTTCTGCATCATTTTCAAACATGGGCAGTGATTGTGATAAGGTCTAGGTTCTAAATTCTGAAAACCGAGGCTGGGAAGAGATAACGACCTAAGGCAATGGCTGGTCCGATGTGCTCAGTGAGCGGCCAGCTGTATGGGTGGGGCCAGCAGGTCCAGGCTCAGCCTCTGTCAGAAAGGGCACTATTGTCCAGGTCAGCCTATATATTTTGGGTACAGCCAAGTGGCGTGCAGGTTGATCTTCATTTGGGGTTTCTGGGTAGCCCCAGAAGGCAATGTTTTTCTTCTGGAGGGCAAGCAGAGTGCTGCATTATATTTCTGGATTGCCAAACTCGAGGGCTTGTGGGGCATTAGTCTGAGGATGGAAGTCTGAGGACAGAAGCTAGGCTTAGGTTTCTGTTGGAGACATGGCAGGCACAATCTACAGATCTGAACCGAGATCTCGTGCATCTGAAGTCAGGGTGAGGATCAGACGATCGCTCAGGTTGGACCTTATGTCCCTGAGGGCCACTTCATGAAGGGGGGGGGGGATCACGAGGCCATGGGTGTTTTTTCTCACGATGGGAGTTGTGAGAAGCTCCCAACTTCAGAGAATCTTCTGCAGGACAATTGAGACCTGTTGGTTGGCTCCAGGCTGACGATTCCGAGCAGGGTTCTAAGGATGGATGGCTGGGTAGCCCACCTCGCATTCCAATTGTCTCCTAGTAACAAGACAAGTTAGATCTGCTGGATCTCGCGGAGCAACCGAATACGCTGAGTTGAAATGGACTCTCCTGTGGATGGGTCCCTAATGTGTTTTTGTGTCTATGGAGACCTTGGAATGACGCGGTGGCACTGGGGCCATGAAGGGTTCTCCTAAAAAGATGCTTTGACATAACTCTTACGTGCAAGTTTCCCATGTGTAGATGAGATTTGTTCTGGTGTGTGAGTCAAGAAACAGCCATATGCTGGTACTGAAATCCAGGCCTCTGAGGAGAGATGCCTGGAATCCAAAGCAATGGATCCTATTAGGGCCTAGGGGCCTGTTCGTTCCTTTTTATCTCTGGGGATATCAGTCTACAAGTCTGAGTGCAGGTAGGTTCTCAGATGGGCTCAGATTGCTCCTGTTTGTCCTGGGAAGCCACCACTATTGGGATGGCCTCAGGGACTTTGGAGGTTTATCCTATTAGTAGCGTTGTGGCCATTGGAATGGTCACACAGAATTCCCTTGGAGAGGACAAGTACAGTCCTCAGCTTGGCTCCAGGGGCCTAAGCCTGTAGGCTGTGTAGGCCAGGGCTGCTTGGACAGTTGTCTGAAAACAGAAACTCGGCTTATGTTTCGGGTCATAGGTATGGCAGGACTGATCTACAGACCATGAGGAGAACTCTTCGGGATATGAAAAAAGGGCGAGTGTGAGGCTTTTGCTCAAGTATTTATCTCTGGATATCATGCCATTCATGGTCATGAAATTTCCGGGTGACTTCATGGGAAATGGACGAGTCTTACTCCCTGGGGGTTTGGCCCATTCCAAAGAGTTTGGGGTCATTCTGTGGGACGGAAGAAGTCCGTTTGTTGTTGTTGTTGTTTTGTTTTGTTTTTTTTTCAACCTCAGGTGTCCCACCAAATGAGGGATTCCAGAGTAGAGCCCTGGGGAGGGGCTATTGGACAACCAGAAATCTGGTTAAAATTGGGTCCTAGGGACAGCTAGACTTGTGTTTCAGGGCGAGGGCACGGCATGTACCCCCTGAAGATCTGAAGTAATATCTCATGCATCTGAAGTCAGAGCAAGGATCAGACGTTGGCTCAGCTTGGATTTTCTGCTCATGACTGCCCCTTCATAAGGGAGCCGAATCTCGAGGCCGTGGAGGTTTTCCCACCTTGGGAGGGGTGGGATGCCCCCTCCAAGGATTCCTTCTGCGGGACAATTGAGACCTGTTGGACAGCTCCAGGACATCCCATATGGATGAGTCCAGACCAACGTTCGAGGATGGATGCCTGGGAAGCCCGCCTCGCATTCCAATTATCTCCTAGCAACAAGGCAGTTTAGATCTGATGGCTCTGCGGGAGCAACCGGGGTGGCTGAGTTGAAATGGACTTTCCTGAGGATGGGTCTAATGTGTGTTTGTGTCCATGAGGGCCTTGGAATGGGGCGGTGGCACCGGGACCCTGAAGTATTCTCCTCAGCTTTTGAAATAGCTCCCATGCACAAGTTTCCTTGTGGAGACGAGTTTGGTTCTGATGGGTGCCTCAGGAAAACCCCAATGCTGGTATTGGAATCCAGGGTTTTGAGGAGACATGCCTTTAAACCAAAGCAATGGATCCGATTTTGGCCTAGGGTCCTGTCTGGTTCAATCTTCTTCTCTGGGGACAATCTTCTAGCGTATGAGTGGAGTTAGATGCTCAGCTGATGTCAGACTGCCCTTTTTTGTCCCGGGCGACCTATACTATTGGGATGGCCTCAGGGACTTTGGAGGGTTCTCCTAATTTGTACGTCTTTGGACAATGGAATGGGCAGAATTCCCATGGATTGGGTAGGCACAGTCCTAATGTGTGGCTCCAGGGTCCCCAGCCTGGATGGTGTGTGGCCAAGGACTTTGAGGACAGACGTCTGAAAACACAAACTCAGCTTATGTTTGGGGACGTAGGTATGGCAGGCCCGATCTACAAACCATGAGAAGACATCTTCAGGATATGAAGATAGTGCGAGTCTGAGGCGCTTGCTTAGGCTTTTGTCTCTGGATTTTGTATCAGCGATGGCCGTGGAATTTCGAGGAGCCCTCATGGGCCATGGACGAATCTTGCTCTCTGTGGATTTGGCCCGATCCCAATTGTTTTTCGTCAATCTGTTGGATAGATGACTCCTTTCAGGGTTGTTACATCAGGTGTCCCACCAAAAGAGGAATTCCAAAGCAGAGCCCTGGGGAAGAGTGAAGGGACAACACGAACTATGGTTAAAAATTGGGGCCTAGGGGCATGGCAAGCCCAATATGCTGTCTCTTCATCCAGCCACTGAGAGGCCTTAGCTGAGGACTGGGCTTAGGCTGAGGGTCACAATGTGTGTTTGCTACCTATCTCGACTGCGAGCAATGGCGGGTCCTCAAGGGACACACTGGTTTCCACTACAGTGAAGGTTGGACAACAAGCCAACCACAAGTTTTCCTGCCATCGGGAAGGAGTTTTGATTTCTGCATCATTTTCAAACCTGGGCAGTGATTGGAGATAAGGTCTAGGTTCTGAAGCCTGAAAACTGAGGTTGGGAAGGGATAACGACCTAAGGCCATGGGGGGTCTGAAGTTCTCAGTTTGTAGCCAGCTGTCTGGGTTGGCCCAGGAGGTCCAGGCTCAGGCTGTGTCAGAAAGGGCATTATTTCCCAGGTCATCCTATAAATTTTGGGTATAGCCAAGTGTCGTGCAGGTTGATCTTCACTTGGGGTTTCTAGGTAGCCCCAGAGGGCAATGTATTTCTTCTGCAGGACAGGTAGAGTGCTGCATTATAGTTCTGGATTGCCAAACTGGAGGGCTTAAGCCAGTAGTCTGTGGACAGAAGTCTGAGGATACAAGCTAGGCTTAGGTTTCTGGGTGAGGACATGGCAGGCACAATCTACAGACCTGAACCGAGATCTCGTGCATCTGAAGTCAGGGTGAGGATCAGATGATCGCTAAGTTTGGACCTTATGTCCCTGATGGCCACTTTATGAAGGTGGGGGGATCATGTGGCCATGGGGCTTCTCTCACGATGGGAGTTCTGAGAAGCTCCCATCTGCAAAGATTCTTCTGCAGGACAATTGAGACCTGTTGGTTGGCTCCAGGCCAACGATTCCGAGCAGGGTTTTAAGGATGGATGGCGGGGTAGGCCACCTCGCATTCCAATTGGCTCCTAGCAACAAGACAAGTTAGATCTGCTGGATCTCGCGAAGCACCCGAATTCGCTCAGTTGAAATGGACTCTCCTGTGAATGGGTCCTAATGTGTTTTTGTGTCTATGGAGACCTTGTGTTGGGGCAGTGGCACACAGGCCCTGAAGGATTCTCCTAACTGGAGGTTTTGAGACATCTTCAAAGGATAATTTTCCCATGTGGAGAAGAGATTTGTTCTGATTGCTGCCTCATGAAATCCCCATATGCTAATATTGGAAACCAGGCCTCTGAGGAGAGATACCTGTAACCGAAAGCAATGAATCTGATTCAGGCCTAGGGGCCTGTCTGATTCAATCTTCTTCTCTGGGGACATCCATCTACGCTGAGTAGAGGTAGATGCTCAGCTGGTTTCAGATGACCCTTGTTTGTCCTGGGCGGCCTACATTATTGGGATGTCTTGGGGACTCTGGAGTTTTTTTTTCCTAATTTGTACGATTGTGGACAATGGAATGGGCAGAATTCCCGTGGTATGGACAGGCACAGTCCTGATGTGTGGCTCCTGGGGCCCCCAGCCTGAAGGGTCTGTGGGCCAGGAATGTGGGGACAGAAGTCTGAAAACACAAACTCGGCTTAGGTTTGGGAAGTAGGTATGGCAGGCCCGATCTACAGACCGTGAGGAGAACTCTTCAGGATACGACAAAAGAGCGAGTGTGAGGCGCTTGCTCAGACTTTTGTCTCTGGATTTGTTGTCAACGATGGCTGTGGAATCTCGGGGAGGCCTCATGGGCCATGGACGAGACTTCCTCTCTGTGAATTTGGTCCAATCCCAATTGTTTGGGGTCAATCTGAAGGATGGGAGGAGTCCTTTTAGTTTTGTTACCTCAGGTGTCCCACCAAAAGAGGGATTCCAAAGCAGAGCTCTGGGGAGGGATGAATGGACAACCCCGAACAATCCAATTGGGGTGAGGTCGAGAACCGAGCAGGTTGATCCTCATTTGGGGTTTATGGAGATCCCCATAGAGCAACGTTTTTCTTCTGGAGGGCCAGCATAGGGCTGCATTTTGGATCCAGAATTCCAAGTCTTGAGGACATGTTTGCCAGGAGTGTGAGGAAGGAAGTCTGAAAACACAAGGTAGCACGAGGTTTGGGCCCACTGTGCAGTGGCTGAATCGAGATCTCCTGCATCTGAGGTCAGGGCGAGTATCAGATGTTGCCTCAAGCTGGAGTTTGTGTCCATGACGGCCCCTTCCTGAAGGGGGTGGGGGCGTCATGAGGCCTGGGAGGTTTCCCTACGCTGGGAGTTGTGAGCTGCTCTAAACTTCAAAGTTTCCTTCTTCAGGACAGTCGAGTACTATTGGATGGTTCCAGGATGCCCCATACAGAAAGACTCGAGAGCAGGGGCCTAAGCATGGATGCCGAGAAACGCCAACTCACCTTCCCATTGCCTGGTCGAGACAAGGCACGCTCAATCTGCGGGCTCTTGGGTGAGCTACCCAGAAGGCTGAGTTTAAATGGACTTTCCTGAGGATGAGTCATAATGTGGGGTTGGTGGCCATGGAGACCTTGGAATGTGGCAGTAGCTAAGGGACTCTGCAGGATTCTCCAACCCGAAGGGTTTGACACAACTCCAACAAGGAAGCTTTCCATGCGGAGATGAGAGGTGTTCTGTCTGGTGCCTCAGGATAGCCCCATATGCTGGTCTTCGAACCCAGGCCTCTGAGGAGTGATACCTGGACACCAAAGCCAGAGTTCATAATAGGGCCTAGGGGCCTGTCTGGTTCAATCTTCTGTCTCTGCGGATATCAGTCTGTGTGTCTGCATGGAGGTAGTAGTAGCTCAGCTGGTGTTATAATGCCCCTGTTTGTCCAGTGCGGCTTGCGGTAGTGGGATGTCCTTGGGGACCTTGAGGTTTCTACTATTTTGTAGAGTTGTGGCCAATGGAACGGGCAGTTTCATAGGAGAGAGCAGGCACAGTTCTGTGGTGTGGCTCCAGAGACCCCAGCCTGGAGGCGGTGTGGGCCACGGCTGTGCAGACAGACATCCAAAAACCCAAACTCAGCTCAGGTTTGGGGCCGAGGTTATGGCAGGCCTGATCTACAGTCCGTGAGGGGAGCTCCTCTGGATATGAAAGAAGGGTGAGAGGGAGGCAGTCGCTCAGTCTTTTGTCTCTGGATATTTTTTTGTCCACAATGGCCGTTTAATGTAGGAGTTGCCTCAGGGGTCGTAGAAGTCTCCCTCTCTGGTAGTTTGTCCTGTCCCAAGATTTTGGGGTCATTCTGTGGGAAGGGAAGAGTCCTGTTTTCTGCTTCATGTGTCCCCTCAGTAGAGGGATTCTGGAGCATAGCAGTGGGTACTGACAACTGGAATACTCGCTCTCTGGTTAAGCCTGGGGGCCTATGGATTTGACAAGCCCCATATGCAGGATCTTGGTCCAGCCACTGAGAGGCGTTACTTTAATACGGGACTCACGCTACAGGTCACAATGCATGTCTGTGCCCTAGGCGGCCCTCAAGCACTGGCGTGGCCTTTCCGACAATGCAGGTTTTCCCACATTGAACGTTGGACAACATGCCAACCACAAGGTTTCTGGCCATGGGGAAGGAGGAATTCTAATTCCTGCATCACGTTCACCCCTGGGCAGTGATTGGAGATAAGGACGAACTACAGCCATTGCGGGTCCCTTGTGTCCAGGTTGGAGCCAGCTGTCTAGGTGTCGTTTGGGATGTCTTGTCTCAGGCTGTGCCAGACAGGGCATTCGTATTCAGGGTAGGCTGTATAATTGCTTTACAGTCGAGTGGCATGCATTAGATAATCATTTGGGGTTTTCTTATTAGCAGCATAGGGCAAAGTTTTTCTTCTGGAGGGCAGGCAGAGTGCTGCATTGTGGCTTCGGAATTCCCAAACTGGAGGGCTTGTGGGCCAGGAGAGTGAGGACGGAAGTCTGAGAACACAAGCTAGGCTTAGGTTTCGGGGAATGGACATGGCAGGCACACTCTGCAGAGCTGAATTGAGATCTCATGAGTCTGAAGTCAGGTCGAGGATCAGACTTTGGCTCAGGTTGGAGTTTCTGTCCATGTTGGCCCCTTCATGAAGAGGGGGGGGCATTATGAGGCCATGGGGGTTTTCCCACTATTAGAGTTGTGAGATGCTCCAAACCGCAAGGATTCCTTCTGTGGGACAATTAAGATTTGTTGGATGGCTCCAGGACGTCTCATAAGGTTCTAAGTATGGATGCCTGGGCAGAAAGCCTCATTTCCAATTGTCTCCTAGCAACAAGAAACGTTTGATCTGCTGGCTTGAGGTAGCATCAGAGGGGGCTGAGTTGGAATGGACTTTCCTGAGGATGGTCTTAAATGAGTTGAAATGGACTTTCCTGAGGATGGTCTTAATGTTGGTTTGAGTCCATTGAGACCTTGGTATGGGGCAGTGGCACCAGGGCCCTGAAGGATTCTCCTAACCAGAGGTTATAACAAAGCTCCAATGAGCAAGTTTTCCATGGGGAGACGAGATTTGTTCTTATTGGTGCCTCAGGAAACCACCATTTGCTGGTATTGGAAATGAGGCCTCTGAGGAGAGATGCCTGGAAACCAAAGCAATGGATCTGATTAGGGCCTAGGGGCCTGTCCGGTTCAATATTCTTCTCTGGGGACATCTTTTGTCTGAGTGGAGGTAGTTGCTCAGCTGGTTTGAGATCACACCTGTTTGTCCTGGGCGGCCTACACTATTGGGATGGCCTCGGTAACTTTGGAGCTTTTTCCTAATTTGCAAGGTTGTGGCCAATGGAATGGGAAGAATTCTCTTGAAAGGGAAGCACAGTCCTGAGGTGTGGCTCCAGGGACCCAAGTGTGGAGCGTGTGTGGTCCAGGGGGTATTTGGACAAAAGTCTGAAAACACAAACTCCACTTAGGTTTGGGTCTGTAGGTATGGCCGGCCCGATATATAGACCGTGAGGAGAACTCTTTGGGATATGAACAAAGGGCGCAAGTGAGGTGCTTGCTCATGCTTATTTTTTTCTGGATATGTGTCACCGATTGCCATGGAATGTCCGGGTGTCCTCATAGGCCATCGATGAGGCTCCCTTTCTGGGGATTTGACCCAATCCAAGAGTTTGGGATCATTCTGTGGGAAGGGAGGAGGCCTTTCTGGTTTTATGTTTTTTTTTTTTTTTCCTCAGGTGGGCCACCAAAAGAGGGATTCCACAGCAGAGTCCTGGGGAGGGGCGACTGGACAACTAGAACTCTGGTTAACATTGGGACCTAAGAACATGGCAAGCCCCATATGTGGGCTCTTGGTCCAGACACTGAGAGGCCTTCCTTGAGCATAGGGCTCACATTGAGTTTCACAATGTGTTTTTGTGCCCAAGGAGCCCCTCAAGTCAGGGCATGGCCTAATGTACCATGCTGGTTTCTCCTACACTGAACGTTGCACAATATGGCAACCACAAGTTTTCTGGATATGGGGAAGAAGGAGTTCTAATTTCTGCAACACTTTCACTCCTGGACTGTGATTGGATTTAAGGTCTAGGTTCTGAAGCCTGAAACCTGAGGTTGGGAAGAGATGAAGACCTAAGGCCATGGTGTGACTGATGTGCTCAGTGTTCGGCCAGCTGTTGAGTGTGGGTTGGGAGGTGCAGGCTCAGGCTGTGGCAGACAGGGAATTAGTGCCCAGGCTAGACTGTATCATTGGGGTGCAGTCGAGTTTCGTGCAGGTTGGTACTCATTTGTGGTTACTGGGTAGCCCCAGAGGGCAACGTTTTTCTTCTGGAAGGAAGACACAGTGCCACATAGTGGCTCCAGTATTCCCAAACTGGAAGGCTTGTGGGCCAGGAGTGTGAGGAAAATATTCTGAGAACACAACCAGACTTAGATTTCGGGGTGAGGGGACGGCAGGAACCCTCTGCAGAGATGATTCGAGATCCCGTGTACCTGAAGACAGAGCTAGGATCAGACGTTGGCTCAGGTTGGAGTTTCTGTCCATGACGGCCCCTTCATGAAGGTGAGGGTGTCACGAGGCCATGGAGGTTTTCCCACGATGGGAATTGTGAGATGCTCCAAACCGCAATGATTCCTTCCGAGGGACAGTCGAGACCTGCTGGATGGCTCCAGGACATCCCATAAGGAAGTTATCCAGAGCAGGGATCTAAGGATGGATGCCTGGGCAGCCTGCCTCCCATTCCAGGTGTCTCATAGCGCCAAGGCAAGTTCGATCTGCTGGATCTAGGGGAGTAACCGAGGCGGGTGTGTTGAAATGGGTGATTGGAGGATGGGTCATAATGTGCATTTGTGTCCATGGAGACCTTGGAATGGGGTGCTTGATCCGGGGCCTTGAGGGATGTTCATAACCGGAGGTTTTGATGGAGCTCTAAAGAGTACGTTTACTATGTAGAGAAGAGAATTGTTTTGATGAGTGCCTAAGGAATCTCCCATATGCTGGTATTGGAAACCAGGCCTCTGAGGAGAGATGCCTGGAAACAAAAGCAATGGATATGATTAGGGCCTAGGTGCCTGTCCGGTTCAATCTCTTTCCTGGGGATACGCGTCTATGGATCTGAGGGGAGGTAGTTGCTCGGCTTGTGTCAGATCGCCCCTGTTTGTCCTGGGCAGCCTATAACATTGGGAATGGCCTCGGGATTTTGGAGTTTCTCCTAATCTATAGGGTTTTGGCCAATGGAATGGGCAGAAATCCCCTGGAGAGGGCAGGCACAGTTCTGAGTTTGGCTCTAGGGGCCCAGCCTTGAGGGTGTGTGGGCCAGGCCTGTGGGGACAGAAGTCTGAAAACACAAATTCCGCTTAGGATGGGGACATGGGTATGGCACGCCCAATCTACAGACCGAGATAACACTTCGGGATATGAAAAAGGATGAGTTTGAGGTGCTTGCTCAGGTTTTGTCTCTGGATTTGTGTCAACAATGTGGGTCGAATGCTGGCGTGGCCTCATGGGTTGTGGACGGCTTTCCTTCTCTGAGGATTTGACCCAATCCCAAGAGTTTGGGTACATTCTGTGGGATGGGAGGTGTCCTTTCTGTTTTTTTTTTATTTTATTTTATGTTCCTCATGTGTGCCAATAAAAGAGGGATTCCCGAGCAGAGTCCTTGGTAGGGACAACTGGATAACCCCACCTCTGTTTAAGTTTGGGGGCCTAGGGGCATGGCAAGTCCAATGTGTGGGCTCTTGATTCAGACACTGAGAGGTCTTCCTTGAGGACAGGGCTCATGCTGAGGGTCACAGTGCCTATTTGTGCCCAACAAGGCCCTCAAGCATGGGAAGGGCCTCATGGGCCACGCTGGATTCTCCTACACTGAACGTTGGAGAATATGCCAACCACAAGGTTTCCGGCCATGGCGAAGGAAGAGTTGTGATTTCTGCATCACGTTCACCCCTGGACAGTGATTGGAGTTTAGGTCTAGGTTCTGAAACCCGAAAACCGAGGTTGGGAAGAGATCAAGACCTAAGGACCTGATGGGTACAATGAGCTCAGTGTGTGGCTAGCTGTTGAGCGTAGGTCTGGAGGTGTGGGCTCATGCTGTGTCAGACAGGGCATTAGACAGGGTAGACTGTATATTTGGGGTGCAGTCGAGTGGCGTTCAGTTGATCCTCATTCGGGTTTCTAGGTAGCTCCATAAGGCAACGTTTTTCTTCTGGAGGGCAGGCAGAGTGCTGCATTGTGGCCCCATTATTGCCAAACTGTAGGGCTTTTGGGCCAGGGGTGTGAGGATGGTAGTCTGAGAACACAGCCTGGCTTAGTTTTTGGGGTGAGGGCACAGAAGGCACACTCTGCAGAGCTGAATCAAGATCTCATGCACCTGAAGCCAGGGCGAATATCAGACGTTTGCTCAGGTTGGAGTTTCTGTCCATGATGGCCCCCGTTATAAAGTGGAGCGTCTCAAGAGGCCATGAAGATTTTCCCACAATGGGAGTTGTGAGATGCACCAGACTGCAAAGATTCCTTCTGTGGGACACTTGAGACCTGTTGGATGGCTCTAGGATGTCCCATATGGAACGACTCCAGAGTAGGGTTCTAAGGATGGATGCCTGGGCAGCCCGCCTCCCATTCTAGTTGTCTCCTAGCAACAAGGCAGGTTTGATCTGCAGGCCCTGGGGGAGAAACCAAGGGGGATGAGTTGACATGGACTCTACCGAGGATAGGTCATAATGTGGGTTTAAGTCCATGGAGACCTTGGAATGGGGCGCTTGATCCGGGGCCCTGAAAGATTCTCCTAAACAGAGGTTTTTATAGAGCTCCAAAGAGTACATTTCCTATGTGGAGACGAGATTTTTCTATGAGTGCCTCAGTAATCCCCCATATGCTGGTATTGGTAACCAGGCCTCTGAGGAGAGATGCCTGGAAACAAAAGCAATGGATCTGATTAGGGCCTAAGTGCCTGTCCAGTTCAATCTTATTCTATGGGGATTTCTGTCTCTGGGTCTGAGTGGAGGTAGTTTCCTAACTTGTGAAAGATCATCCCTGTTTGTCCTGGGCAGCCAACACTATTGGGATGGCCTCGGGGAGTTTGGAGGTTTTCTCCTAATCTATAGGGTTGTGGCCAATGGAAATGGCAGAATTCCCCTGGAGAAGGAAGCCACAGTCCTCAGGTGTGTCTCCAGGGGCCCCAGCTTGGATGGTGTGTGGGCCAGGACTGTGGGGACAGAAGTCTGAAAACACAAAACTCAGCTTAGGTTTGGGGATGTATGTATGTATGAAGGCTCGATCTACAGACCGTGAAAATTTTCCGGGCTATGAACAAAGGACGAGTATGTGGCGTTTGCTCAGGCTTTTGTCTCTGGATTTTGTGCCTACGGTGGCCGTGGAATATCGGGGTGTCCTCAAGGGCCATGGACATGTCTTTCTCTGGTGATTTGGCCTGATCCCAAGTGGTTGGGATCATTCTGTGGATGGGAAGAGTCCTTTCTGTATTTTTTTTTTTTACCTCAGGTGTCCCACCAAAGAGGGATTCCAGAGCAGTGCCCTGAGTAGGGGTGACTAGACATCTCTAACTCTGGTTGAGATTGGGGGACAAGGGGCTTGGCAAGCCCCATATGTGGGCTGTTGTTCCAGTCACTAAGAGGCTTTACATGAGGATAGGGCTCACGCTGAGGGTCACAATGTGTGTTTGTGCAAATTGTAGCCCTCAGGGATAGGTGGGGCCTCATAGTCCATGCTGCTTTCTCCTACAATGAACGTTGGACCACATGCCAACCACAAGGTTTCTTGCCATGGCGAAGGAGAAGTTCTGATTCTTGTATCACGTTCACTCCTGAGCAGTGAGTGGAGATAAGGTCTAGGTTCTGAAGGTGAAAACTGAGGTTGGGTAGAGATGATGGCCGAAAGCCATTGTGGGTTTGATATGCTCAGTGTACGGCCAGCTGTCTGGGTGTTGGACTGGAGGTCTGCCTTCAGGCTGTGTCAGACAGGGCTTTAGTGCACAGACTAGATTGTATAATTGGGGTATGGTCGAGTGGCATGCAGGTTGTTACTCATTTGGCGTTTCTGGTTAGCCCTATAGGGCAACATTTTTCTTCTGGAGGGCAGGCAGAGTGCTGCATTGTGTCTCCAGAATTGCCTCAGAATTGTCTGAGAACACAAGATAGGCTTAGGTTTCGGGGCGAGGGCACAGCAGGCACACTCTCAAGTGCTGAATCGAGATCTCGTGCTTCTGAATTCAGGGCGCGGATCAGACTTTGGCTTAGGATGGAGTTTCTGTCCATGATGTCCCATTTATGAAGGTGTGGGGCATCATGAGGAAAATGAGGTTTTCTCACAGTGGGATTGTGTGATGCTTCAAACCACAAGGATTCATTCTGCGAGACAGTCAAGACAGGTTGGTTGGATTCAAGACGTCCCATAAAGAAATTCTCCAGAGCAGGGTTCTAAGGATGGATGCCTGGGCAGCCCACCTCGCATTCCAACTGTCTCCTAGTGACAAGGCAGGTTTGATCTGCTGGCTCTGGGTGAGCAGCCAAGGGGGCTGATTTGAAATGGTCTCTCCTGAGGATGGATCATAATGTAAGTTTGTGTCCTTGGAGACCTTGGAATTGGGCCATGGTGCCAGCGCCCTGAAGGATACTCCTAACCTGAGGTATTGACACAGCTCCAAAGAGCAAGTTTCTCATGTGGAGATGAGATCTGTTCTGATTGTTTCCTTAGGAAACCCCCATATTCTGATATTGGAAACCAGGCCTCTGAGGAGAGATACATAGAAACCAAAGCAATGGATCAGAAGTTGGCTCAGGTTGCAGTTTCTGTCCATGAGGGCCCCTTTATAAAGGGGAGCATCTCATGAGGCCATGTAGGGTTTTCCCACGATAGGAGTTGTGAGATGCTCCAATCTGCAAGGATTCCTTCTGCGGGACAGTCAAGACCTGTTGGAAGGCTCCCAGGACATCCCATATGGAACGGCGCCAGAGCAGGATTCCAACGATGGATGCCTAGAGAGTCTGCTTTGCATTCCAGTTGTCTCCTAGCGACAAGGCAGGTTTGATATTCTGGCTCTGGGGGAGTAATCAATGGGGCTGAGTTGAAATGTACTCTCCTGCCGAATGGTCATAATGCACGTTTTGTGTCCATGGAGACCTTGGAATAGGGCGGTGGCTCCGGTTACCTGAAGGTTTCTCCTAACTGGAGGTTTTTACAGAGCTCCAAATGATAAGTTTCCCATGTGGAGACAAGATTTGTTCTGATTGGTATCTCTGGAATCCCCCATATGCTGGTATTGGAAAACAGCCCTTGAGGAGAGATGCTTAGAAACAAAAGCAATGGAACCAATTACGTTCTAGGGGCCTGTCCAGTTTAATACCTTTCTCTTGGGATATCTGTCTACGGGTGAGTTGAGGTCGTTACTCAGCTTGTGACAGATCACACCTCTTTGTACTGGGCGGCCTACACTATTGGAATGGCCTCTGGGACTTTGGAGGTTTCTCCTAATCTGTAGGGTTGTGGCCAATGGAATGGGAAGAATTTCCTTGGAGAGGGCAGGCACAGTCCTGAGGTGTGGCTCCAGGGGCCTCAGCCTGGAGGGTGTGTGGGACAGGGATGTCAGAATAGAAGTCTGAAAACACGGTTTGGGGACGTAGGTATGGCAGGCCCGATCTACAGACTATGAGGAGAATTTTTTGGGCTATGACCTAAGGGTGAGGCTTATGTCTCTGGATTTTGTGTCAATAGTGGCCGTGGAATGTCGGGCTGGCCTCATGGGCCATGGAGGAGTCTTTCTCTCTGGAGATGGCCTGATACCAAGTGATTGGGGACATTCCTTGGGTGGGAGGAATCCTTTCTGTGTTTACTTACCTCAAATGTCCCACCAAAGAGGGATTCCAGAGCAGAGCCCTGAGTAGGGGTGACTAGATGTCTCTACCTCTGGTTAAGATTGGGTGACATGGGGCATGGCAGGCCCCATATGCAGGCTCATGGTCCAGCCACTGAGAGGCTTTACTTGAGGACAGGGCTCAAACTGAGGGTCCCAATGTGTGTTTGTGCTCACCGCAGCTCTTTAGCATGGGCAGGGCCTCAGGGACCCTACACTACCCTCAGGGGCCCTACTACTACTACTGTAGGCCCTAGAGGGGACCTTCACTGAACTTTGGATAAGATGCGAACCACAAGATTCTGGCGAGAGGGAAGGAGGAGTTATGATTTCTGCATCACGTTCACCCATGGGGAATGAGTAGAGATAAGGTCTAGGTTTCTGTAGCCTGAAAACCCGGTTGGAAAGAGATGGCAACCTAAGGCCATGGCGGTTCAGATGTTCTCAGTGTACGGCAAGCTGTCTGGGTGACGGTTGGGAATTCAGGCCTCAGGTTGTGTCAGACAGGGCATTAGTGCACAGGCTAGACTATATAATTGGTGTACAGTTGAGTGGCATGCAGGTTTATCCTCATTTGAGGTTTCTGGGTAGACCCATAGGGCAACGTTTTTCTTCTAGAGGGCAGGCAGTGTGCAGCACTGTGTCATCGGAAATCCCAAAATGGAGGGCGTGTGGTCCAGGAGAGTGAGGACGGAAGTCTGAGAACACTAGCTATGCTTAGGTTTTGGGGTGAGGGCACAGCAGGTACACTCTGAAGAGCTTAATCAAGATCTCGTGCATCTGAAGTCAAGGCTAATATCAGCCGTTGGGTCAGGTTGGAGTTTCTTTCCATGATCCGCCTTCATGAAGATTGGGGGCATCATGTGACCTTGGAAGTTTTCCATGATATGAGTTGTGAGGTGGTCCATGCACAAGGACTCCTGTGGGACAGTCGAGACATGTTGGATGGCTCAAGGATGTCCCATAAGGAACGACGCAAGAGCAGGATTCTAAGAGTTCTAAGGATCTCTAAGGAGAGAAGCCTGGAAACCAAAGCAATGGATCCGATAGGTGCCTAGGGGCCTGTTCATTCCTTTTTACATCTGGGACATCAGTCTACGGGTCTGAGTGCCGGTAGGTGCTCAGATGGGCCCAGATTTCCTGTTTGCCCTGGGAAGCCCCAAATAACGGGATGGCCTCAGGGACATTGGAGGTTTATCCTATTAGTAGGGTTTTGGCCATTGGAATGGGCACATACAATTCCATTGGAGAGGGCAAGCACAGTCTTCATGTTTGGCTCCAGGGGCATGAGCCTGTAGGGTGTGTAGGCCAAGCCTGTTTGGACAGTTGTCTGAAAACACAAACTCGGCTTATGTTTCCGGTCAATGGTATGGCAGGACTGATCTACAGACCATGAGGAGAACTCTTCGGGATATGAAAAAAGGGCGAGTGTGATGCTCTTGCGCAAGTTTTTGTCTCTGGATATTGTGTCACTCATGGTCGTGAAATTCCCGGGTGACTTCATGGGAAATGGACGAGTCTTACTCTCTGGGTGTTTGGCCCCGTCCAAAGTGTTTAGGGTCATTCTGTGGGATGGAAGAAGTCCGTTGTTCTTCATTTGTTTTGTTTTTCAACCTCAGGTGTCCCACCAAATGAGGGATTCCAGAGTAGAGCCCTGGGGAGGGGCAACTGGACAACGAGAATTATGGTTAAAATCGGGGCCTAGGGACATATCAAGCCCATTATGACATCTAATGGTCCAGCCACTGAGAGGACGTACTAGAGGATAGGACTCACGCGGAGGGTCACAATGCGTTTTTATGCCCTTGTCACACTCAAGAATTGGTGGGGACTCAGGGTGAATGCTGGTTTCTCCTACACTGAACGTTGGATAACATGCCAACCACAAGGTTTCTTGCCATGGGTAAGGAAGAGTTCTGATTTCTGCATCACAGTGACACGTGGGCAGTGATTGGAGATAAGGTCTAGGTCCTTAAGCCTGAAAACTGAGGTAGGGAAGAGATGATGACCTAAGGCCATGGCGGGTCTGATGTGCTCAGTGTGCGGTCTGCTGTCTGGGTGTTGGTCACAATGTCCAGGCTCAGGTTGTCAGATAGTGCATTAGTGCCCAGGTTGGACTATGTATTTTGGGTGCATTCGAGTGCCGTGTAAGTTCTTATCTGTAGAACTTTTCAGGATATGAAGAATGAGTGAGTCTGAGGCACGTGCTCAGGCTTTTGTCTCTGGATTTTATATCAGCGATGGCCTTGGCATGTTGGGGAGGCATCATGGGCCAAAGACGAATCTTTCTCTATGTGGATTTGGCCCGATCCCAATTGTTTTTCGTCAATCTGTGGGATGGGATGACTTCTTTTAGGTTTGTTACCTCAGGTGTCCCTCCAAAAGAGCAATTCCAGAGCAGAACCCTGGGGAAGAGTAAAGGGACAACCCGAAACGGTTAAAAATTTGGGCCTAGGTGCATGGCAAGCCCAATATGCTGTCTCTCCATCCAGCCACTGAGAGGCCTTACCTGAGGACTGGGCTCAGCCTGAGTGGTCACAATGTGTGTTTGTGACCAATATGACCCGCAAGCATGGGCAGGGCCTCATGGGCCACACTGGTTTCAACTACACTGAACCTTGGACAACATGCCAACCACAAGGTTTATTGCCATGGGGAAAGAGTTCTGATTTCTGCATCATTTCAAACCCGGGCCGTGATTGGAGATAAGGTCTAGGATCTGAAGCCTGAAAACCGAGGTTGAGAAGAGATGACGAACTAAGGCCATGGCGGGTCCGATGTGCTCAGTGTGCGGCCAGCTGTCTGGGTGGGGCCAGGAGGTCCAGGCTCAGGCTGTGTCAGAAAGGGCATTAGTGCCCAGGTCAGCCTATATATTTGGGGTACAGCCGAATGGCGTGCAGGTTGATGCTCATTGGGTTTCCTGGGTAGCCCCAGAGGGCAATGTTTTTCTTCTGGAGGGCAGGCAGAGTGCTGCATTGTAGTTCTGGATTGCCAAACTGGAGGGCTAGTGGGCCAGTAGTCTGAGGACGGAAGTCTGAGAACCCAAGCTAGGCCTAGGTTTCTGGGTGAGGATATGGCAGGCACAATCTACAGACCTGAATCGAGATCTCGTGCATCTGAAGTCAGGGCGAGGTTCAGACGATCGCTCAGGTTGGACATTCTGTCCCTGATGGCCCCTTCTTGAAGGGGTGGTGGATCACGAGGCCATGGGCGTTTTCCCACGATGGGAGTTGTGAGAAGCTCCCAACTGCAAAGATTCTTCTGCAGGACAATTGAGACCTGTTCATTGGCTCCGGGACAACGATTCGAGCAGGGTTCTAAGGATGGATGGCTGGGTAGCCCACCTCGCATTCCAATTGTCTGCAAGCAACAAGACAGGTTAGATCTGCTGGATCTGGGGGAGCAACGAGGAGGCTGAGTTGAAATGGACTCTCCCGTGGATGTGTCCTAATATGATTTTGTGTCTATGGAGACCTTGGAATGAAGAGTTGGCACTGGGGCCCTGAAGGGTTCTCCTAAAGAGAGGCTTTCACACAGCTCCATCGTGCAAGTTTCTCATGTGTAGATGAGATTTGTTCTGATGGGTGAGTCAAGAAACAGCCATATGCTGGTATTGAAATCCAGGCCTCTGAGGAGAGATGCCTGGAAACCAAAGCAATGGTTCCGATAGGTGACTAGGGGCCGGTTCGTTCCTTTTAAACTCAGGGGACATCAATCTACGGGTCTGAGTGCAGGTAGGTGCTCAATGTCCCCATATTGCCGCTGTTTGTCCTGGGTAGCCACAAATATTGGGATGGCCTCAGGAGTTTTGGAGGTTTATCCTCTTAGTAGGGTAGTGGCCATTGGAATGGGCACATACAATTCCCTTGGAGAGGGCAAGCACAGTCTTCAGGTGTGGCCTCAGGGGCCTGAGCCTGAAGGGTGTGTAGGCCAGAGCTGTTGGGACAGTTGTCTGAAAACACAAACTCGGTTTATATTTTCGGGTCATAGGTATGGCAGGGACTGATCTACAGACCATGAGGAGAACACTTTGGGATATGAAAAATGGGTGAGTGTGAGTGTGAGTGTCTTGCTCACGTTTTTGTCTCTAGATATTGTGTCACTCATGGTCGTGAAATTTCCAGGTGACTTCATGGGAAATGGACGAGTCTTACTCTCTGGGGGTTTGGTCCCGTCCATAGAGTTTGGGGTCACTCTGTGGGATGGAAGAAGTCCGTTTTTTTTGTTGTTGTTGATTTGTTTTGTTTTGTTTTTCTACCTCAGGTGTCCCACCAAATGAGGGATTCCAGAGTAGAGCCCTGGGGAGTTGTGACTGGACAACTATAAATCTGGTTAAAAATGGGGCCTAGGGACATGTCAAGCCCATTATGACATCTAATGGTCCAGCCACTGAGATGATTTACTAGAGGTCAGGACTCACGCTGAGGGTCACAATGCGTTTTTATGTCCTCGTCGCACTCAAGAATGGGCGGGGTCTCAGGCTGAATGCTGGTTTCCCCTACACTGAACGTAGGACAACATGGAAACCACAAGGTTTCTTGATTTGGGTAAGCAGGAGTTCTGATTTCTGCATCACAGTCACCCCTGGGCAGTGATTGGAGATAAGGTCTAGGTTCTGAAGCCTGAAAACTGAGGTAGGGAAGAGATGATGGCCTAAGGCCATGGCGGGTCTGATGTGCTCAGTGTGCGGTCAGCTGTCTGGGTGTTGCTCAGGAGGTCCCCGCTCAGGTTGTGTCAGACAGTGCATTACTGCCCAGGTTAGACTATATAATTTGGGTACATTCGAGTGCCGTGTAGGTTTATTCTCATTTAATGTGCCCGGGCAGCTCATTGGGCAATATTTTGTTTCTCGAGGGCAGGCAGAGTGCTGCAATGATGGTCCGGAATTGCCAAACTTGTGGGCTTCGGGGCCAAGAGTGTGAGGATGGAAGTCTGAGAACACAAGCTAGACTTGGGTTTCAGGGCGAGGGCACGGCATGTACCTCCTGAAGATCTGAAGCAATATCTCATGCATCTGAAGTCCGAGCGAGGATCAGACGTTGGCTCTGCTTGGGTTTTCTGTTCATGACGGCCCCTTCATGAAGGGAGCCGAATCTCGAGGCCGTGGAGGTTTTCCCACGTTGGGAGTGGTGGGATGCCACCTCCTAGGATTCCTTCTGCGGGACAATTGAGACCTGTTGGACAGCTCCAGGACATCCCATATGGATGAGTCCAGAACAACGTTCAAGGATGGATGCCTGGGAAGCCAGCCTCACATTCCAATTGTCTCCGAGGTACAAGACAGTTTAGATCTGATGGCTCTGTGGGAGCAAGCGGGGTGGCTGAGTTAAAATGGACTTTCCTGAGGATGGGTCTAATGTGTGTTTGTGTCCATGAGGGCCTTGGAATGGGGCGGTGGCACCGGGACCCTGAAGTATTCTCCTCAGCTTTTGATATAGCTCCCATGCACAAGTTTCCTTGTGGAGACGAGTTTGGTTCTGATGGGTGCCTCAGGAAAACCCCAATGCTGGTATTGGAATCCAGGGTTTTGAGGAGACATGCCTGTAAACCAAAGCAATGGATCCGATTTTGGCCTAGGGTCCTGTCTGGTTCAATCTTCTTCTCTGGGGACATCCATCTAGGGTATGAGTGGAGGTAGATGCTCAGCTGGTGTCAGACTGACCTATTTTGTCCCGGGCGACCTATACTATTTGGATGGCCTCAGGGACTTTGGAGGGTTCTCCTAATTTGTACGATTTTGGACAATGGAATGGGCAGAATTCCCATGGATTGGGTAGGCACAGTCCTAATGTGTGGCTCCAGGGTCCCCAGCCTGGATGGTGTGTGGCCCAGGACTTTGAGGACAGAAGTCTGAAAACACAAAACTCAGCTTATGTTTGGGGGACGTAGGTATGGCAGGCCCGATCTACAAACCATGAGAAGACATCTCTAGGATATGAAGAAAATGCGAGTCTGAGGCGCTTGCTCAGACTTTTGTCTCTGGATTTTGTTTCAGCGATGGCCGTGGAATGTCGAGGAGGCCTCATGGGCCATGGACGAATCTTCCTCTCTGTGGATTTGGCCCGATCCCAATTGTTTTTCGTCAATCTGTTGGATGAAGGACTCCTTTAAGAGTTGTTACATCAGGTGTCCCACCAAAAAGAGCAATTCCAAAGCAGAGCCCTGGGTAGAATGAAGGAACAACCCGAACTATGGTTAAAAATTGGGGCGTAAGGTCATGGCAAGCCCAATATGCTGTCTCTTCATCCAGACACTGAGAGGTCTTACCTGAGGACTGGGCTATGGCTGTGGGTCACAATGTGAGTTTGCCACCTATGTGGCACACGAGCAATGGCGGGGCTTCATCGGACAAACAGGGTTCCACTACACTGAATGTTGGACAAAAAGCCAACCACAAGGTTCTTGCCATTGGGAAGGAGTTCTGATTTCTGCATCATTTTCAAACCTGGGCAGTGATTGGAGATAAGGTCTATGATCTGAATCCTGAAAACCGATGTTGGGAAGAGATGACGACCTAAGGCCATGGCGGTTCCGTTGTACTCAGTGTGCGGCCAGCTGTCTGGGTGGGGCCAGGAGGTCCAGGCTCAGGCTCTGTCAGAAAGGGCATTATTGCCAAGGTCAGCCTATATATTTTGGGTACAGCCAAGTGGCGTGCAGGTTGATCTTCATTTGGGGTTTCTAGGTAGCCCCAGAGGGCAATGTTTTTCTTCTGGAGGGTAAGCAGAGTGCTGCATTGTAATTCTGGATTGCCAAACTGGAGGGCTTGTGGGCCATTAGTCTGAGGACGGAAGTCTGAGAACACAAGCTAGGCTTAGGTTTCTGGGTTAGGACAAGGCAGGCACAATATACAGACCTGAATCGAGATCTCGTGCATCTGTAGTCAGGGTGAGGATCAGACTATTTCTCGGGTTGGACCTTATGTCCCTGATGGCCCCTTCATGAAGGGGGGGGGGTATCACGAGGCCATGGGGGTTTCTCACGATGGGAGTTGTGAAAAGCTCCCAACTGCAAAGATTCTTCTGCAGGAAAATTTAGACCTGTTGATTGGCTCCAGGCCACTGATTCTGAGCAGGGTTCTAAGGATGGATGGCGGGGTAGGCCACCTCGCATTCCAATTGTCTCCTAGCAACAAGACAAGTTAGATCTGCTGGATCTCGCAGAGCATCCGAATATGCTGAGTTGAATTGGACTCTTCGTGCATGTGTCCTAATATGATTTTGTGTCTATGGTGGCCTTGTATGGGGCAGTGGCACACAGGCCCTGAAGGATTCTCCTAACTGGAGGTTTTGAGACATATTCAAAGGATAAGTTTCCCATGTGGAGAAGAGATTTGTTCTGCTTGCTGCCTCATGATATCCCCATATGCTAATATTGGAAACCAGGCCTCTGAGGAGAGATACCTGTAACCAAAAGCAATGAATCTGATTCAGGCCTAGGGGCCTGTCTGATTCAATCTTCTTCTCTGGGGACATCCATCTACGCTGAGCAGAGGTAGATGCTCAGCTGGTTTCAGATGAACCTTGTTTGTCCTGAGCAGCCTACATTATTGGGATGTCCTTGGGGACTCTGGAGGTTTTTCCTAATTTGTACGATTGTGGACAATGGAATGGGCAGAATTCCCGTGGTATGGACAGGCACAGTCCTGATGTGTGGCTCCAGGGGCCCCAGCTTGAAGGGTCTGTGGGCCAGGAATGTGTGGACAGAAGTCTGAAAACACAAACTCGGCTTAGGTTTGGGAAGTAGGTATGGCAGGCCCGATCTACAGACCGTGAGGAGAACTCTTCGAGATACGACAAAAGAGCGAGTGTGAGGCGCTTGCTCAGACTTTTGTCTCTGGATTTGTTGTCAACGATGGCTGTGGAATCTCGGGGAGGCCTCATGGGCCATGGACGAGACTTCCTCTCTGTGAATTTGGTCCAATCCCAATTGTTTGGGGTCAATCTGAAGGATGGGAGGAGTCCTTTTAGTTTTGTTACCTCAGGTGTCCCACCAAAAGAGGGATTCCAAAGCAGAGCTCTGGGGAGGGATGAATGGACAACCCGAACAATCCAAGTGGGGTGAAGTCGAGAACCGAGGAGGTTGATCCTCAGTTGGGGTTTATGGAGATCCCCATAGAGCAACGTTTTTCTTCTGGAGGGCCAGCATAGGGCTGCATTTTGGTTCCAGAATTCCAAGTCTTGAGGACATGTTTGCCAGGAGTGTGAGGAAGGAAGTCTGAAAACACAATGTAGTACGAGGTTTGGGCCCACTGTGCAGAGGCTGAATCGAGATCTCCTGCATCTGAGGTCAGGGCGAGTATCAGATGTTGCCTCAAGCTGGAGTTTGTGTCCATGACGGCCCCTTCCTGAAGGGGGTGGGGGCGTCATGAGGCCAGGGTAGTTTCCCTATGCTGGGAGTTGTGAGCTGCTAAAAACTTCAAAGTTTCCTTCTTCAGGACAGTCGAGTACTATTGGATGGTTCCAGGATGCCCCATACAGAAAGACTCGGGAGCAGGGGCCTAAGCATTGATGCCGAGAAAACGCCAACTCACCTTCCCATTGCCTGGTCGAGACAAGGCACGCTCAATCTGCGGGCTCTTGGGTGAGCTACCCAGAAGGCTGAGTTTAAATGGACTTTCCTGAGGATGAGTCATAATGTGGGTTGGTGGCCATGGAGACCTTGGAATGTGGCAGTAGCTAAGGGACTCTGCAGGATTCTTCAACCCGAAGGGTTTGACACAACTCCAACAAGGAAGCTTTCCATGTGGAGATGAGAGGTGTTCTGTCTGGTGCCTCATGATAGCCCCATATGCTGGTCTTCGAACCCAGGCCTCTGAGGAGTGATACCTCGACACCAAAGCAAGAGTTCATAATAGGGCCTAGGGGCCTGTCTGGTTCAATCTTCTGTCTCTGCGGATATCAATCTGTGTGTCTGCATGGAGTTAGTAGTTGCTCAGCTGGTGTCATAATGCCCCTGTTTGTCCAGTGCGGCTTGCGGTAGTGGGATGTCCTTGGGGACCTTGAGGTTTCTACTATTTTGTAGAGTTGTGGCCAATGGAATGGGCAGTTTCTTAGGAGAGAGCAGGCACAGTTCTGTGGTTTGGCTCCAGGGACCCCAGCCTGAAGGCGGTGTGGGCCACGTTTGTGCAGACAGATATCCAAAAACCCAAACTCAGCTCAGGTTTGGGGCCGAGGTTATGGCAGGCCTGATCTACAGTCCGTGAGGGGAGCTCCTCTGGATATGAAAGAAGGGTGAGAGGGAGGCAGTCGCTCAGTCTTTTGTCTCTGGATATTTTGTCCACCATGGCCATTTAATGTAGGAGTTGCCTCATGGGTCGTAGAAGTCTCCCTCTCTGGTAGTTTGTCCAGCCCCCAAGAGTTTGGGGTCATTCTGTGGGAAGGGAAGAGTCCTGTTTTCTGCTTCATGTGTCCCCCCAGTAGAGGGATTCTGGAGCATAGCAGTGGGTACTGACAACTGGAATACTCGCTCTCTGGTTAAGCCTGGGGGCCTATGGATATGACAAGCCCCATATGCAGGATCTTAGTCCAGCCACTGAGAGGCGTTACTTTAATACGGGACTCACGCTACAGGTCACAATGCATGTCTGTGCCCTAGGCGGCCCTCAAGCACTGGCGTGGCCTTTCCTACAATGCAGGTTTTCCCACATTGAATGTTGGACAACATGCCAACCACAAGGTTTCTGGCCATGGGGAAGGAGGAATACTAATTTCTGCATCACGTTCACCCCTGGGCAGTGATTGGAGATAAGGTCTAGGTTCTGAAGCCTGAAAACCGAGGTTGGGAAGAGATGACGAACTACAGCCATTGCGGGTCCCTTGTGTCCAGGTTGGAGCCAGCTGTCTAGGTGTCGTTTGGGATGACTTGTCTCAGGCTGTGCCAGACAGGGCATTCGTATTCAGGGTAGGCTGTATAATTGCTTTACAGTCGAGTGGCATGCATTAGATAATCATTCGGGGTTTCTTATTAGCAGCATAGGGCAAAGTTTTTCTTCTGGAGGGCAGGCAGAGTGCTGCATTGTGGCTTCGGAATTCCCAAACTGGAGGGCTTGTGGGCCAGGAGAGTGAGGACGGAAGTCTGAGAACACAAGCTAGGCTTAGGTTTCGGGGAATGGACATGGCAGGCACACTCTGCAGAGCTGAATTGAGATCTCATGAGTCTGAAGTCAGGTCGAGGATCAGACTTTGTCTCAGGTTGGAGTTTCTGTCCATGTTGGCCCCTTCATGAAGAGGGGGGGCATTATGAGGCCATGGGGGTTTTCCCACTATTAGTGTTGTGAGATGCTCCAAACCGCAAGGATTCCTTCTGTGGGACAATTAAGATTTGTTGGATGGCTCCAGGACGTCTCATAAGTTATTTTTCCAGAACAGGGTTCTAAGTATGGATGCCTGGGCAGAAAGCCTCAATTCCAATTGTCTCCTAGCAACAAGAAACGTTTGATCTGCTGGCTTGGGGTAGCATCAGAGGGGGCTGAGTTGGAATGGACTTTCCTGAGGATGGTCTTAAATGAGTTGAAATGGACTTTCCTGAGGATGGTCTTAATGTTGGTTTGAGTCCATGGAGACCTTGGTCTGGGGCAGTGGCACCAGGGCCCTGAAGGATTCTCCTAACCAGAGGTTATAACAAAGCTCCAATGAGCAAGTTTTCCATGGGGAGACGAGATTTGTTCTTATTGGTGCCTCAGGAAACCACCATTTGCTGGTATTGGAAATGAGGCCTCTGAGGAGAGATGCCTGGAAACCAAAGCAATGGATCTGATTAGGGCCTAGGGGCCTGTCCGGTTCAATATTCTTCTCTGGGGACATCTTTTGTCTGAGTGGAGGTAGTTGCTCAGCTGGTTTGAGATCACACCTTTTTGTCCTGGGCGGCCTACACTATTGGGATGGCCTCGGTAACTTTGGAGCTTTTTCCTA
Source organism: Mustela putorius furo (assembly GCF_011764305.1). Lineage (NCBI taxonomy): Eukaryota > Metazoa > Chordata > Mammalia > Carnivora > Mustelidae > Mustela > Mustela putorius. The sequence continues at coordinate 34,270 of NW_025422284.1, read as the reverse complement.
ATTTGCAAGGTTGTGGCCAATGGAATGGGAAGAATTCTCTTGAAAGGGAAGCACAGTCCTGAGGTGTGGCTCCAGGGACCAAAGAGTGGAGCGTGTGTGGTCCAGGGCTATTTGGACAAAAGTCTGAAAACAGAAAATCCACTTAGGTTTGGGCCTGTAGGTATGGCCGCCCCGATATATAGACCGTGAGGAGAACTCTTCGGGATATGAACAAAGGGCGAAAGTGAGGTGCTTGCTCATGCTTATTTTTTTCTGGATATGTGTCACCGATTGCCATGGAATGTCCGGGTGTCCCTATGGGCCATTGATGAGGCTCCCTTTCTGGGGATTTGACCCAATCCCAAGAGTTTGGGGTTATTCTGTGGGAAGGGAGGAGGCCTTTCTGTTTTTTTTTTTTTTTTTTTTTTTTTTTTTTTTTTACCTCAGGTGGACCACCAAAAGAGGGATTCCACAGCAGAGTCCTGGGGAGGGGCGACTGGACAACCAGAACTCTGGTTAACATTGGGACCTAAGAACATGGCAAGCCCCATATGTGGGCTCTTGGTCCAGACACTGAGAGGCGTTCCTTGAGCATAGGGCTCACATTGAGTTTCACAATGTGTTTTTGTTCCCAAGGAGCCCCTCAAGTCAGGGCGTGGCCTAATGTACCATGCTGGTTTCTCCTACACTGAACGTTGCACAATATGGCAACCACAAGTTTTCTGGCCATGGGGAAGAAGGAGTTCTAATTTCTGCAACACTTTCACTCCTGGACTGTGATTGGATTTAAGGTCTAGGTTCTGAAGCCTGAAAACTGAGGTTGGGAAGAGATGAAGACCTAAGGCCATGGTGTGACTGATGTGCGCAGTGTTTGGCCAGCAGTTGAGTGTGGGTTGGGAGGTGCAGGCACAGGCTGTGGCAGACAGGGAATTAGTGCCCAGGCTAAACTGTATCATTGGGGTGCAGTCGAGTTTCGTGCAGGTTGGTACTCATTTGTGGTTACTGGGTAGCCCCAGAGGACAAAGTTTTTCTTCTGGAAGGAAGACACAGTGCCACATAGTGGCTCCAGAATTCCCAAACTGGAAGGCTTGGGGCCAGGAGTTTGAGGAAAAAAAATCTGAGAACACAAGCCAGACTTAGATTTCGGGGGTGAGGGGACGGCAGGAACCCTCTGCAGAGATGATTCGAGTTCCCGTGTACCTGAAGACAGAGGTAGGATCAGACGTTGGCTCAGGTTGGAGTTTCTGTCCATGACGACCTCTTCATGAAGGGGAGGGTGTCACGAGGCCATGGAGGTTTTCCCACGATGGGAACTGTGAGATGCTCCAAACCGCAATGATTCATTCCGTGGGACAGTCGAGACCTGCTGGATGGCTCCAGGACATCCCATAAGGAAGTTTATCCAGAGCAGGGATCTAAGGATGGATGCCTGGGCAGCCTGCCTCCCATTCCAGGTGTCTCATAGCGCCAAGGCAAGTTCGATCTGCTGGATCAAGGGGAGTAACCGAGGCGGGTGTGTTGAAATGGGTGATTGGAGGATGGGTCATAATGTGCATTTGTGTCCATGGAGACCTTGGAATGGGGTGCTTGATCCGGGGCCTTGAGGGATGTTCATAACCGGAGGTTTTGATGGAGCTCTAAAGAGTACGTTTCCTATGTAGAGAAGAGAATTGTTTTGATGAGTGCCTAAGGAATCTCCCATATGCTGGTATTGGAAACCAGGCCTCTGAGGAGATATGCCTGGAAATAAAAGCAATGGATATGATTAGGGCCTGTCCGGTTCAATCTCTTTCCTGGGGATACGTGTCTATGGATCTGAGGGGAGGTATTTGCTCGGCTTGTGTCAGATCGCCCCTGTTATCCTGGGCAGCCTATAATATTGGGAAATGGCCTCGGGATTTTGGGAGTTTCTCCTAATCTATAGGGTTGTGGCCAATGGAATGGGCAGAAATCCCCTGGAGAGGGCAGGCACAGTTCTGAGTTTGGCTCTAGGGGCCCAGCCTTGAGGGTGTGTGGGCCAGGCCTGTGGGGACAGAAGTCTGAAAACACAAATTCCGCTTAGGTTTGGGACATAGGTATGGCACGCCCAATCTACAGACCGTGATAACACTTCGGGATATGTAAAAGTGTGAGTTTGAGGTGCTTGCTCAGGTTTTGTCTCTGGATTTGTGTCAACAATGTGGGTCGAATGCTGGCGTGGCCTCATGGGTTGTGGACGGCTTTCCTTCTCTGAGGATTTGACCCAATCCCAAGAGTTTGGGTACATTCTGTGGGATGGGAGGTGTGTTTTTCTGTTTTTTTTATTTTATTTTATGTTCCTCATGTGTGCCAATAAAAGAGGGATTCCCGAGCAGAGTCCTTGGTAGGGACAACTGGATAACCCCACCTCTGTTTAAGTTTGGGGGCCTAGGGGCATGGCAAGTCCAATATGTGGGCTCTTGATTCAGACACTGAGAGGTCCTCCTTGAGGACAGGGCTCATGCTGAAGGTCACAATGCCTATTTGTGCCCAAGAAGGCCCTCAAGCATGGAAAGGGCCTCATGGGCCACGCTGGATTCTCCTACACTGAACGTTGGAGAATATGCCAACCACAAGGTTTCCGGCCATGGTGAAGGAAGAGTTGTGATTTCTGCATCTCGTTCACCCCTGGACAGTGATTGCAGTTTAGGTCTAGGTTCTGAAACCCGAAAACCGAGTTTGGGAAGAGATGAAGACCTAAGGACCTGATGGGTACAATGAGCTCAGTGTGTGGCTAGCTGTTGAGCGTAGGTCTGGAGGTGTGGGCTCATGCTGTGTCAGACAGGGCATTAGACAGGGTAGACTGTATATTTGGGGTGCAGTCGAGTGGCATTCAGTTGATCCTCATTCGGGTTTCTAGGTAGCTCCATAAGGCAACGTTTTTCTTCTGGAGGGCAGGCAGAGTGTTGCATTGTGGCCCCAGTATTGCCAAACTGTAGGGCTTTTGGGCCAGGGGTGTGAGGATGGTAGTCTGAGAACACAAGCTAGGCTTAGTTTTGGGGGGTGAGGGCACAGAAGGCACACTCTGCAGAGCTGAATCAAGATCTCATGCACCTGAAGCCAGGGCGAATATCAGACGTTTACTCAGGTTGGAGTTTCTGTCCATGATGGCCCATTTATAAAGTGGAGCGTCTCAAGAGGCCATGAAGATTTACCCACAATGGTAGTTGTGAGATGCACCAGACTGCAAAGATTCCTTCTGTGGGACACTTGAGACCTGTTGGATGGCTCTAGGATGTCCCATATGGAACGACTCCAGGGTAGGGTTCTAAGGATGGATGCCTGGGCAGCCCGCCTCCCATTCTACTTGTCTCCTAGCAACAAGGCAGGTTTGATCTGCAGGCCCTGGGGGAGAAACCAAGGGGGATGAGTTGACATGGACTCTACCGAGGATAGATAATAATGTGGGTTTAAGTCCATGGAGACCTTGGAATGGGGCGCTTGATCCGGGGCCCTGAAAGATTCTCCTAAACAGAGGTTTTTTATAGAGCTCAAAAGAGTACATTTTCTATGTGGAGACGAGATTTTTCTATGAGTGCCTCAGTAATCCCCCATATGCTGGTATTGGTAACCAGGCCTCTGAGGAGAGATGCCTGGAAACAAAAGCAATGGATCTGATTAGGGCCTAAGTGCCTGTCCAGTTCAATCTTATTCTATGGGGATATCTGTCTCTGGGTCTGAGTGGAGGTTGTTTCCTAACTTGTGAAAGATCATCCCTGTTTGTCCTGGGCAGCCAACACTACTGGGATGGCCTCTGGGAGTTTGGAGGTTTCTCCTAATCTATAGGGTTGTGGCCAATGGAAATGGCAGAATTCCCCTGGAGAAAGAAGACAGAGTCCTCAGGTGTGGCTCCAGGGGCCCCAGCTTGGATGGTGTGTGGGCCAGGACTTTGGGGACAGAAGTCTGAAAACACAAACTCAGCTAAGATTTGGGCATGTATGTATGAAGGCTCGATCTACAGACCGTGAGAATTTTCCGGGCTTTGAACAAAGGGAGAGTATGTGGCGTTTGCTCAGGCTTTTGTCTCTGGATTTTGTGCCTACGGTGGCCGTGGAATGTCGGGGTGTCCTCAAGGGCCATGGACAATTTTTTCTTGGTGATTTGGCCTGATCCCAAGTGGTTGGGATCATTCTGTGGATGGGAAGAGTCCTTTCTGAATTTTTTTTTTTTACCTCAGGTGTCCCACCAAAGAGGGATTCCAGAGCAGTGCCCTGAGTAGGGGTGACTAGACATCTCTAACTCTGGTTGAGATTGGGGGACTAGGGGCTTGGCAAGCCCCATATGTGGGCTGTTGTTCCATTCACTAAGAGGCTTTACATGAGGATAGGGCTCACGCTGAGGGTCACAATGTGTGTTTGTGCAAATTGTAGCCCTCAGGGATAGGTGGGGCCTCATAGTCCATGCTGCTTACTCCTACAATGAACGTTGGACAACATGCCAACCACTAGGTTTCTTGCCATGGCGAAGGAGAAGTTCTGATTCTTGTATCACGTTCACTCCTGAGCAGTGAGTGGAGATAAGGTCTAGGTTCTGAAGGTGAAAACTGAGGTTGGGTAGAGATGATGGCCGAAAGCCATTGTGGGTTTGATATGCTCAGTGTACGGCCAGCTGTCTGTGTGTTGGACTGGAGGTCTGCCTTCAGGCTGTGTCAGACAGGGCTTTAGTGCACAGGCTAGATTGTATAATTGGGGTATGGTCGAGTGGCATGCAGGTTGTTACTCATTTGGCGTTTCTGGTTAGCCCTATAGGGCAACATTCTTCTGCTGGAGGGCAGGCAGAGTGCTGCATTGTTTCTCCAGAATTGCCAAACTGGAGGGGTGTGGCCAGGATTGTGAAGACGGAAGTCTGAGAACACAAGTTAGGCTTAGGTTTCGGGGCAAGGGCACAGCAGGCACACTCTCAAGTGCTGAATCGAGATCTCGTGCTTCTGAATTCAGGGCGTGGATCAGACTTTGGCTTAGGATGGAGTTTCTGTCCATGATGGCCCATTTATGAAGGTGTGGGGCATCATGATGAAATGGAGGTTTTCTCACAGTGGGATTGTGTGATGCTTCAAAGCACAAGGATTCATTCTCCGAGACAGTCAAGACAGGTTGGTTGGATTCAAGACGTCCCATAAAGAAATTCTCCAGAGCAGGGTTCTAAGGATGGATGCCTGGGCAGCCCACCTCGCATTCCAACTGTCTCCTAGTGACAAGGCAAGTTTGATCTGCTGGCTCTGGGTGAGCAGCCGAGGGGGCTGATTTGAAATGGACTCTCCTGAGGATGGATCATAGTGTAAGTTTGTGTCCTTGGAGACCTTGGAATTGGGCCATGGTGACAGCGCCCTGAAGGATCCTCCTAACCTGACGTATTGACACAGCTCCAATGAGCAAGTTTCTCATGTGGAGATGAGATCTGTTCTGATTGTTTCCTTAGGAAACCCCCATATTCTGATATTGGAAACCAGGCCTCTGAGGAGAGATAAATAGAAACCAAAGCAATGGATCAGAAGTTGGCTCAGGTTGGAGTTTCTGTCCATGATGGCCCCTTTATAAAGGGGAGCATCTCATGAGGCCATGTAGGTTTTCCCACGATAGGAGTTGTGAGATGCTCCAATCTGCAAGGATTCCTTCTGCAGGACAGTCAAGACCTGTTGGAAGGGTCCCAGGACATCCCATATGGAACGGCGCCAGAGCAGGATTCCAACGATGGATGCCTAGAGAGTCTGCTTTGCATTCAAGTTGTTTCCTAGCGACAAGGCAGGTTTGATATTCTGGCTCTGGGGAGTAATCAACGGTGCTGAGTTGCAATGTACTCTCCTGCCGATTGGTCATAATGCGGGTTTGTGTCCATGGAGACCTTGGAATAGGGCGGTGGCTCCGGTTACCTGAAGGTTTCTCCTAACTGGAGGTTTTTACAGAGCTCCAAAGGATAAGTTTCCCATGTGGAGACAAGATTTGTTCTGATTGGTATCTCTGGAATCCCCCATATGCTGGTAATGGAAAACAGGCCTCTGAGGAGAGATGCTTAGAAACAAAAGCAATGGAACCAATTACGTTCTAGGGGCCTGTCCAGTTTAATACCTTTCTCTTGGGATATCTGTCTACGGGTGAGTTGAGGTCGTTGCTCAGCTTGTGACAGATCACACCTCTTTGTACTGGGTGGCCTACACTATTGGAATGGCCTCTGGGACTTTGGAGGTTTCTCCTAATCTGTAGGGTTGTGGCCAATGGAATGGGAAGAATTTCCTTGGAGAGGGCAGGCACAGTCCTGAGGTGTGGCTCCAGGGGCCTCAGCCTGGAGGGTGTGTGGGACAGGGATGTCAGGATAGAAGTCTGAAAACACGGTTTGGGGATGTAGTTATGGCAGGTCCGATATACAGACTTTGAGGAGAATTTTTTTGGGCTATGACCTAAGGGTGAGGCTTATGTCTCTGGATTTTGTGTCAATAGTGGCCGTGGAATGTCGGGCTGGCCTCATGGGCCATGGAGGAGTCTTTCTCTCTGGAGATGGCCTGATCCCAAGTGATTGGGGTCATTCTGTGGGTGGGAGGAATCCTTTCTGTGTTTACTTACCTCAAATGTCCCACCAAAGAGGGATTCCAGAGCAGAGCCCTGAGTAGGGGTGAATAGATGTCTCTACCTCTGGTTAATATTGGGTGACTTTGGGCATGGCAGGCCCCATATGTGGGCTCATTGTCCAGCCACTGTGAGGCTTTACTTGAGGACAGGGTTCAAACTGAGGGTCCCAATGTGTGTTTGTGCCCACCGCAGCTCTTAAGCATGGGCAGGGCCTCAGGGACCCTACACTACCCTCAGGGGCCCTACTACTACTCCTGTAGGCCCTACAGGGGTCATACACTGAACTTTGGATAAGATGCCAACCACAAGATTCTGGCGAGAGGGAAGGAGGAGTTATGATTTCTACATCACGTTCACCCATGGGAAATGAGTAGAGATAAGGTCTAAGTTTCTGTCGCCTGAAAACCAGGTTGGAAAGAGATTGCAACCTAAGGCCATGGCGGTTCAGATGTTCTCAGTGTACGGCAAGCTGTCTGGGAGTCGGTTGGGAATTCAGGCCCCAGGTTGTGTCAGACAGGGCATTAGTGCACAGTCTAGACTATATAATTGGTGTACAGTTGAGTGGCATGCAGGTTTATCCTCATTTGAGGTTTCTGGGTAGACCCATAGGGCAACGTTTTTCTTCTAGAGGGCAGGCAGAGTGCAGCACTGTGTCATCGGAAATCCCAAAATGGAGGGCGTGTGGTCCAGGAGAGTGTGGACAGAAATCTGAGAACACTAGCTATGCTTAGGTTTTGGGGTGAGGGCACAGCTGGTGCACTCTGAAGAGCTTAATCAAGATCACATGCATCTGAAGTCAAGGCGAAGATCAGCCGTTGGCTCAGGTTGGAGTTTCTTTCCATGATCCGACTCCATGAATATTGGGGGCATCATGTGACCTTGGAAGCTTTCCATGATATGAGTTGTGAGGTGGTCCAAGAAGAAGGACACCTGTGGGACAGTCGACACCTGTTGCATGGCTCAAGGATGTCCCATAAGGAACGACAAAAGAGCAGGGTTCTAAGGGTTCTAAGGATCTCTAAGGAGAGATGCCTGGAAACCAAAGCAATGGATTCGATAGGTGCCTAGGGGCCTGTTCGTTCCTTTTTACCTCTGGGGATATCAGTCTACGGGTCTGATGCCGGTAGGTGCTCAGATGGGCCCAGATTGACCCTGTTTGTCCTGGGAAGCCACAAATATTGCGATGGCCTCAGGGACTTTGGAGGTTTATCCTCGTAGTAGGGTTGTGGCCATTGGAATGGGGATATACAATTCCCTTGGAGAGGGCAAGCACATTCGTCAGTTTTTTGGCTCCAGGGGTCTGAACCTGTAGGGTGTGTAGGCCAGGGCTGTTTGGACAGTTGTCTGAAAACACAAACTCGGCTTATGTTTCGGGTCATAGGTATGGCAGGACTGATCTACAGACCATGAGGAGAACTCTTCGGGATATGAAAAAAGGGGGAGTGTGAGGCTCTTGCTCAGTTTTTGTCTCTGGATATCGTGTCACTCATGGTCGTGAAATTTCCGGATGACTTCATTGGCAATGGTCGAGTCTTACTCTCTGAGGGTTTGGCCTCTTCCAAAGAGTTTGGGGTCATTCTGTGGGATGGAAGAAGTCCGTTGTTTTGTTGTTGTTGATTTGTTTTGTTTTGTTTTTCAACCTCAGGTGCCCCACCAAATGAGGGATTCCAGAGTAGAGCCCTGGGGAGGGGCGACTGGACAACCAGAAATCTGGTAAAAAATTGGGGCCTAGGGACATGTCAAGCCCATTATGACATCTAATGGTCCAGCCACTGTGAGGACATACTAGAGGACAAGACTCATGCTGAGGGTCACAATGCACGTTTATGCCCTCATCACACTCAAGAATGGGCGGGGGCCTCAGGATGAATGCTGGTGTCTCCTACACTGAACGTTGGACAACATGCCAACCACAAGGTTTCTTGCCATGGGTAAGGAAGAGTTCTGATTTCTCCATCACAGTCACCCATTGGCAGTGAATGGAGATAAGGTCTAGGTTCTGAAGCCTTAAAACTGAGTTACGGAAGAGATGATGACCTAAGGCCATGGCGGGTCAGCTGTCTGGGTGTTGGTCACGAGGTCCGGACTCAGGTTGTCAGACAGTGCATTAGTGCACACGTTAGACTATATATTTTGGGTGCCTTAGAGTGCCGTGTAGGTTCTTATCTGAAGAACTCTTCAGGATGTGAAGAATGAGCGAGTCTGAGGCGCGTGCTCAGGCTTTTGTCTCTGGATTTTGTATCAGCGATGGCCGTGGAATGTTGGGGTCGCCTCATGGGCCATGGACGAATCTTGCTCTCTGTGGATTTGGCCCGATCCCAATTGTTTTTCGTCAATCTGTGGGATGGGAGGACTCCTTTCAGGTTTCTTGCCTCAGGTGTCCCACCAAAAGAGGAATTCCAAAGCAGAGCCCTGGGGAAGAGTGAAGGGACAACCCGAACTACGGTTAAAAATTGGGGCCTAGGGGCATGGCAAGCCCAATATGCTGTCTCTCCATCCAGCCAATGAGAGGCCTTACCTGAGGACTGGGTTCATGCTGAGGGTCACAATGTGTGTTTGTGACCAATGTGGCCCGCAAGCATGGGCGGGGCCTCATGGGTCACTCTGGTTTCAACTACACTGAACCTTGGAAAACATGCCATCCACAAGGTTTCTTGCCATGGGGAAAGAGTTCTGATGTCGGCATCATTTTCAAACCCGGGCCGTGATTGGAGATAAGGTCTAGGTTCTGAAGCCTGAAAACCGAGGTTGAGAAGAGATGACGAACTAAGGCCAGGACGGGTCCGATGTGTTCAGTGTGCGGCCAGCTGTCTAGGTGGGGCCAGGAGGTCCACGCTCAGGCTGTGTCAGAAAGGGCATTAGTGCCCAGGTCAGCCTATATATTTGGGGTACAGCCGGATAGCGTGCAGGTTGATCCTCATTTGGGGTTTCTGGGTGCCCCAGAGGGCAATATTTTTCTTCTGTAGGGCAGGCAGAGTGCTGCATTGTAGTTCTGGATTGCCAAACTGGAGGGGTTGTGGGCCAGTAGTCTGAGGATGGAAGTCTGAGAACCCAAGCTAGGCCTAGGTTTCTGGGTGAGGATATAGCAGGCACAATCTACAGACCTGAATCGAGAATTCGTTCATCTGAAGTCAGGGAGAGGATCAGACGATCACTCGGGTTGGACATTCTGTCCCTGATGGCCCATTTTTGAAGGGGGGAGTGGATCACGAAGCCATGGGGGTTTTCCCACGATTGGAGTTGTGAGAAGCTCCCAACTGCAAAGATTTTTCTGCAGGAAAATTGAGACCTGTTGGTTGGCTACAGATCAATGATTCTGCGCAGGGTTCTATGGATGGATGGCGGGGTGGCCACCTCGCATTCCAATTGTCTCCTAGCAACAAGACAAGTTAGATCTGCTGGATCTCGTGGAGCAACCGAATATGCTGAGTTGAATTGGACTCTCCTGTGTATGTGTCCTAGTATGATTTTGTGTCTATGAAGACCTTGGAATGAAGCGTTAGCACTGGGGCCATGAAGGGTTCTCCTAAAAAGAGGCTTTGACACAACTCCCACGTGCAAGTTTCCCATGTGTAGATGAGATTTGTTCTGATGGGTGAGTCAAGAAACAGCCATATGCTGGTACTGAAATCCAGGCCTCTGAAGAAGATGCCTGGAAACCAAAGCAATGGATCCGATTAGCCCTAGGGGCCTGTTCATTCCTTTTTCCCTCTGGGGATATCAGTCTACGAGTCTGAGTGCAGGTAGGTTCTCAGATGGGCTCAGATTGCTCCTGTTTGTCCTGGGAAGCCACCACTATTGGGATGGCCTCAGGGAATTTGGAGGTTTATTCTATTAGTAGGGTTGTGGCCATTGGAATGGGCACACAGAATTCCCTTGGAGAGGGCAAGTACAGTCCTCAGGTTGGCTCCAGGGGCCTGAGCCTGTAGGGTGTGTAGGCCTGGGCTGTTTGGATAGTTGTCTTAAAACAGAAACTCGGCTTATGTTTCGGGTCATAGGTATGGCAGGACTGATCTACAGACCATGAGGAGAACTCTTCGCGGTATGAAAAAAGGGCGAGTGTGAGGCTCTTGCTCATGTTTTTATCTCTGGATATCGTGCCGTTCATGGTCATGAAATATCCGGGTGACTTCATGGGAAATGGACGAGTCTTCCTCTCTGGGGGTTTGGCCCCGTCCAAAGAGTTTGGGGTCATTCTGTGGGATGGAAGAAGTCCGTTTTTGTTGTTGTTTGTTTTGTATTGTTTTTCAAACCCCACCAAATGAGGGATTCCAGAGTAGAACACTGGGGGAGGTGAGATTGGATAACCAGAAATCTGGTTATATTTGGGGCCTAGGGTCATGTCAAGCCATTATGGCATCTAATGTTCTAGCCACTAAGAGGACGTACTAGGGGACAGGACTCACGCTGAGGTTCACAATACGTGTTTGTGCCCTCGTCGCACACAAGAATGGGCGGGGCCTCAGGGTGAATGCTGCCTTCTCCTACACTGAACGTTGGACAACATGCCAACCACAAGGTTTCTTGCCATGGGTAAGGAAGAGTTCTGATTTCTGCATCACACTCACCCCTGGGCAGTGATTGGAGATAAGGTCTAGGTTCTGAAGCCTGAAAACTAAGGTAGGGAAGAGATGATGATGACCTAAGGCCATGGCGGGTCTGATATGCTCAGTGTGCGGTCAGCTGTCTGGGTGTTGGTCACGAGGTCCAGGCTCAGGTTGTCAGACAGTGCATTAGTGCCCAGGTTGGACTACATATTTTGGGTGCATTCGAGTGCCGTGTATGTTCTTATCTGAAGAACTCTTCAGGATATGAAGAATGAGCGAGTCTGAGGCGCGTGCTCAGGCTTTTGTCTCTGGATTTTGTATCAGCGATGGCCGTGGAATGTTGGGGAGGTCTCAAGGGCCATGGACGAATCTTGCTCTCTGTGGATTTGGTCCTATCCCAATTGTTTTTTGTCAATCTGTGGGATGGGAGGACTCCTTTCAGGTTTGTTACCTCAGGTGTCCCAACGAAAGAGGAATTCCAAAGCAGAGCCCTGGGGAAGAGTGAAGGGACAACCCGAACTATGGTTAAAAATTGGGGCCTAGAGGACGCCTGGATGGCTCAGTGGGTTAAGCCGCTGCCTTCGGCTCTGGTCATGATCTCAGGGTCCTGGGATCGAGTCCCGCATCGGGCTCTCTGCTCAGCAGGGAGCCTGCTTCCCTCTCTCTCTCTCTCTGCCTACCTCTCCATCTACTTGTGATTTCGCTCTGTCAAATAAATAAATAAAATCTTTAAAAAAAAAAAAAATGGGGCCTAGGGGTAAGGCAAGCAGAATATGCTGTCTCTCCATCCAGGGACTGCGAGGCCTTACCTGAGGACTGGGCTCAGGCTGAGGGACACAATGTGAGTTTGTGACCAATGTGGCCCGCAAGCATGGGCGGGGCATCATGGGCCACACTGGTTTCGACTACACTGAACCTTGGACAACATGCCATCCACAAGTTTTCTGCCATGGGGAAAGAGTTCTGATGTCTGCATCATTTTCAAACCCGGGCCGTGATTGGAGATAATTTCTAGGTTCTGAAGCCTGAAAACCGAGGTTGAGAAGAGATGACGAACTAAGACCATGATGAGTCCGATGTGCTCAGTGTGCGGCCAGCTGTCTGGGTGGGGCCATGAGGTCCAGGCTCAGGCTGTGTCAGAAAGGGCATTAATGCCAATGTCAGCCTATATATTTGGGGTACACCCGAATGGCGTGCAGGTTGATCCACATTTGGGGTTTCTGGGTGCCCCAGAAGGCAATGTTTTTTTTCTGGAGGGCAGGCAGAGTGATGCATTATTAGTTCTGGATTGCCAAACTGGAGGGCTTGTGGGCCAGTAGTCTGAGGATAGAAGTCTGAGAACCCAAGGTAGGCCTAGGTTTCTGGGTGAGGATATGGCAGGCACAATCTACAGACCTGAATCGAGATCTCGTGCATCTGAAGTCAGGGCGAAGATCAGACGATCGCTCAGGTTGGACATTCTGTCCCTGATGGCTCCTTCTTGAAGGGGGGCGTGGATCACGATGCCATGCTGGTTTTTTCCACGATGGGAGTTGTGAGAAGCTCCCAGCTGCAAAGATTCTTCTGCAGGACAATTGAGACCTGTTGGTTGGCTCCAGGACAACGATTCCGAGCAGGGTTCTAAGGATGGATGGCTGGGTAGCCCACCTCGCATTCTAATGGTCTCCAAGCAAAAAGACAGGTCAGATCTGCTGGATCTGGGGGAGCAACCGAGGAGGATGAGTTGAGATGGACTCTCCCGTGGATGTGTCCTAATATGATTTTGTGTCTATGGACACCTTGGAATGAAGCGGTGGCACTGAGGCCCTGAAGGGTTCTCTGAAAGAGAGGCTTTCACACAGCTCCATCGTGCAAGTTTCCCGTGTGTAGATGAGATTTGTTCTGATGGGTGAGTCAAGAAATAGCCATATGCTGTTATTGAAATCCAGGCCTCTGAGGAGAGATGTCTTGAAACCAAAGAAATGGATCCGATAGGTGCCTAGGGGCCTATTTGTTCCTTTTTACTTCTGGGGACATCAGCCCAGCTCAGATGGGCCCAGATTGCCCCTGTTTGTCCTAGGAAGCCACAACTATTGGGATGGCCTCAGGAGTTTTCGAGGTTTATCCTCTTAGTAGGGTTGTGGCCATTGGAATGGGCACATACGATTCCCATGTAGAGGGCAAGACAAATTCGTCAGGTTTGGCTCCAGGGGCCTGAGCCTGTAGGGTGTGTAGGCCAGGGCAGTTTGGACAGTTGTCTGAAAACACAAACTCGGCTTATGTTTCGGGTCTTTGGTATGGCAGGACTGATCTACAGACCATGAGGAGAACTCTTCGGGATATGAATAAAGGGCGAGTGTGAGGCTCTTGCTTAAGGTTTTTTCTCTGGATATCGTGTCAGTCATGGTCGTGAAATTTCCGGGTGACTTCATGGGATATGGATGAGTCTTACTCTCTGGGGTTTTGCCCCGTCCAAAGTGTTTGGGGTCATTCTGTGGGATGGAAGAAGTCCGTTGTTCTGTTGTTGATGATTTGTTTTGTTTTGTTTTTCAACCTCAGGTGTCCCACCAAATGAGGGATTCCAGAGTAGAGCCCTGGGGAGGGGCGACTGGATAATCAGAAATCTGGTTAAAATTGGGGCCTAGGGACATGTAAACCCATTATGACATCTAATGGTACAGCCACTGAGAGGACGTACTAGAGGACAGGATCACGCAGAGGGTCACAATGCGTATTTTTGCCCTCGTCGCACTCAAGAATGGGCGGGGCCTCAGGCTGAATGCTGGTATCTCCTACACTGAACGTTGGACAACATGCCAACCACAAGGTTTCTTGCCATGGGGAAGGAAACGTTCTGATTTCTGCATCACAGTCACCCCTGCGCAGTGATTGGAGATAAGGTCTAGGTTCTGAAGCCTGAAAACTGAGGTAGGGAAGAGATGATGACCTAAGGCCATGGCAGGTCTGATGTGCTCAGTGTTCGGTCAGCTGTCTGGGTGTTGGTCACGAGATCCAGGCTCAGGTTGTCAGACAGTGCATTAATACCCAGGTTAGACTATATATTTTGGGTGCCTTCGAGTGCCGTGTAGGTTCTTTTCTGAAGAACTCTTCAGGATATGAAGAATGAGCGAGTCTGAAGCGTGTGCTCACGCTTTTGTCTCTGGATTTTGTATCAGCAATGGCCGTGGAATGTTGGCGAGGCCTCATGGGCCATGTACGAATCTTGCTCTCTGTGGATTTGGCCCGATCCCAATTGTTTTTCGTCAATCTTTGGGATGGGAGGACTTCTTTCAAGTTTGTTACCTCAGGTGTCCCACCAAAAGAGGAATTCCAAAGCAGAGCCCTGGGGAAGAGTGAAGGGAAAAAACCGAACTATGGTTAAAAAAATTGGAGCCTAGGGGCATGGCAAGACCAATATGCTGTCTCTCCATCCAGCCACTGAGAGGCCTTACCTGACGACTGGGCTCAGGCTGAGGGTCACAATGTGTGTTTGTGACCAATGTGGCCCGAAAGCATGGGCGGGGCCTCATGGGCCACACTGGTTTCAACTACACTGAACCTTGGACAACATGCCAACCACAAGGTTTCTTGCCATGGGGAAAGAGTTCTGATTTCTGCATCATTTTCAAACCCGGGCCGTGATTGGAGATAAGGTCTAGGTTCTGAAGCCTGAAAACCGAGGTTGAGAAGAGATGACGACCTAAGGCCATGGTGGGTCCGATGTGTTCAGTGTGCGGCCAGCTGTCTGGGTGGGGCCCGGAGGTCCAGGCTCAGGCTGTGTCAGAAAGGGCATTAGTGCCCAGGTCAGCCTATATTGGGGTACAGCCGAAATGCTTTCCCAGTTGATCCTCATTTGGGGTTACTGGGTAGCCGCAGAAGGCAATGATTTTCTTTTGGAGGGCAGGCAGAGTGCTGCATTGTAGTTCTGGATTGCCAAACTAGAGGGCTTGTGGGCCAGTAGTCTGAGGACGGAAGTCTGAGAACCCAAGCTAGGCCTAGGATCTGGGTGAGGATATGGCAGGCAAAATTACAGACCTGAATCGAGATCTCATGCATCTGAATTCAGGGCGAGGATCAGACGATCACTCAGGTTGGACATTCTGTGCCTGATGGCCCCTTCTTGAAGGGGGGGTGGATCACGAGGCCATGGGGGTTTTCCCACTATGGGAGTTGTGAGAAGCTCCCTGCTGCAAAGATTCTTCTGTAGGACAATTGTGACCTGTTGGTTGGCTCCAGGACAATGATTCCGAGCAGGGTTCTAAGGATCGATGGCTGGGTAGCCCACCTCGCATTCCAATTGTCTCCAAGCAACAAGACAGGTTAGATCTGCTGGATCTGGGGGAGCAACCAAGGAGGCTGAGTTGAAATGGACTCTCCCGTGGATGTGTCCTAATATGATTTTGTGTCTATGGAGACCTTGGAATGAAGCGGTGGCACTGGGGCCCTGAAGGGTTCTCCTAAAGAGAGGCTTTCACACAGCTCCATCGTGCAAGTTCCCCATGTGTAGATGAGATTTGTTCTGATGGGTGAGTCAAGAAACAGCCATATGCTTGTACTGAAATCCAGGCCTCTGAGGAGAGATGCCTGGAAACCAAAGCAAAGGATCCGATAGGTGCCTAGGGGCCTGTTCGTTCCTTTTTACCTCTGGGGGACATCAGTCTACGGGTCTGAGTGCAGGTATGTGCTCAGATGGGCCCAGATTGCCCCTGTTTGTCCTGGGAAACCACAAATATTGGGATGGCCTCAGGGACTTTGGAGGTTTATCCTCTTAGTAGGGTTGTGGCCTTTGGAAGGGGCACATACAATTCCCTTGGAGAGGGCAAGTACAGTCGTCAGGTTTGGTTTAAAGATTCCTGAGCCTGTAGGATGTGTAGGCCACGGCTGTTTTTGGAATGTTGTCTGAAAACACAAACTCGGCTTATGTTTCGGGTCATAGGTATGGCAGGACTGATCTACAGACCATGAGGAGAAACATTTCGGGATATGAAAAAAGGGCGAGTGTGAGGCTCTTGCTCAAGTTTTTTGTCTCTGGATATCGTGTCAGTCATGGTCGTGAAATTTCCTGATGACTTCATGGGAACTGGACGAGTCTTACTCTCTGAGGGTTTGGCCCCGTCCAAAGAGTTTGGGGTCATTCTGTGGGATGGAAGAAGTCGTTGCTCTGTTGTTGTTGATTTGTTATCTTTTGATTTTCAAACTCAGGTGTCAAACCAAATGAGGGATTCCAGAGTAGAGCCCTGGGGAGGGGCGACGGGATAACCAGAAATCTGCTTGAAAATTGGGGCCTTGGGACATGTCAAGCCCATTATGACATCTAATGATCCAGCCACTGAGAGGACGTAATAGAGGAGAGGACTCACGCTGAGGGTCACAATGCGTGTTTATGCCCTCGTCGCACACAAGAATGGGCGGGGCCTCAGGGTGAATGCTGCTTTCTCCTACACTGAACGTTGGACAACATGCCAACCACAAGGTTTCTTGCCATGGGTAAGGAAGAGTTCTGATTTCTGCATCACAGTCACCCTGGGCAGTGACTGGAAATACGGTCTAGATTCTGAAGCCTGAAAACTGAGGTAGGGAAGAGATGATGATGACCTAAGGCCATGGCGGGTCTGATGTGCTCAGTGTGCGGTCAGCTGTCAGGGTGTTGGTCACGAGGTCCGGGCTCAGGTTGTCAGACAGTGCATTAGTGCCCAGGTTAGACTATATATTTTGGGTGAATTCGAGTGTCGTGTACGTTCTTATCTGAAGAACTCTTCAGGATATGAAGAATGATCGAGTCTGAGGCGCGTGATCAGGCTTTTGTCTCTGGATTTTGTATCAGCTATGGCCGTGGAATGTTTGGGAGGCCTCATGGGCCATGTACGAATCTTGCTCTTTGTGGATTTGGCCCGATCCCAATTGTTTTTCGTCAATCTGTGGGATGGGAGGACTCCTTTCATGTTGTTACCTCAGGTGTCCCACCAAAAGAGGAATTCCTAAGCAGAGCCCTGGGGAAGAGTGAAGGGACAACCCGAACTATGGTTAAAAATCGGGGCCTAAGGGCATGGCAAGCCCAATATGCTGTCTCTCCATCCAGCCACTGAGAGGCCTTACGTGAGTACTGGGCTGAGAATGAGGGTCACAATGTGTGTTTGTGACCAAGGTGGCCCGCAAGCATGGGCGTTGCCTCATGTGCCACACTGATTTCAACTACAGACTCTTCCCTTCCCATAGAATGACCCCAAACTCTTGGGGTCTGGACAAACTACCAGAGAGGGAGACTTCTAAGACCCCTGAGGCAACTCCTACATTAAACGGCCATTGTGTTCAAAAAAATATCCAGAGACAAAAGACTGAGCGACTGCCTCCCTCTCACCCTTCTTTCATATCCAGAGGAGCTCCCCTCACGGACTGTATATCAGGCCAGCCATAACCTCGGCCCCAAACCTGAGCTGAGTTTGGGTTTTTGGATGTCTGTCTGCCCAGCCGTGGCCCACACCGCCTCCAGGCTGGGGTCTCTGGAGCCACACCACAGAACTGTGCCTGCTCTCTCCTAAGAAAACTGCCCGTTCCATTGGCCACAACTCTACAAAATAGTAGAAACCTCAAGGTCCCCAAGGACATCCCACTACCGCAAGCCGCACTGGACAAACAGGGGGATTATGACACCAGCTGAGCAACTACTACTTCCATGCAGACACACAGACTGATATCCGCAGAGACAGAAGATTGAACCAGACAGGCCCCTAGGCCCTATTATGAACTCTGGCTTTGGTGTCCAGGTATCACTCCTCAGAGGCCTGGGTTCGAAGACCAGCATATGGGGCTATCCTGAGGCACCAGACAGAACACCTCTCATCTCCACATGGAAAGCTTCCTTGTTGGAGTTGTGTCAAACCCTTCGGGTTGGAGAATCCTGCAGAGTCCCTCAGCTACTGCCACATTCCAAGGTCTCCATGGCCACCAACCCACATTAGGACTCATCCTCAGGAAAGTCCATTTAAACTCAGCCTTCTGGGTAGCTCACCCAAGAGCCCACAGATTGAGCGTGCCTTGTCTCGACCAGGCAATGGGAAGGTGAGTTGGCGTTTCTCGGCATCCATGCTTAGGCCCCCTGCTCTCGAGTCTTTCTGTATGGGGCATCCTGAAACCATCCAATAGTACTCGACTGTCCTGAAGAAGGAAACTTTGAAGTTTGGAGCAGCTAACAACTCCCAGCGTAGGGAAACCTCCCTGGCCTCATTACGCCCCCACCCCCTTCAGAGAGGGGCTGTCATGGACTCAAACTCCAGCTTGAGGCAACATCTGATACTCGCCCTGACCTCAGATGCAGGAGATCTAGATTCAGCCTCTGCACAGTGGGCCCAAACCTCGTGCTCCCTTGTGTTTTCAGACTTCCTTCCTCACACTCCTGGCAAACATGTCCTCAAGACTTGGAATTCTGGAACCAAAATGCAGCCCTATGCTGGCCCTCCAGAAGAAAAACGTTGCTCTATGGGGATCTCCATAAACCCCAAATGAGGATCAACCTGCTCGGTTCTCGACCTCACCCCAATTGGATTGTTCGGGTTGTCCATTCATCCCTCCCCAGAGCTCTGCTTTGGAATCCCTCTTTTGGTGGGACACCTGAGGTAACAAAACTAAAAGGACTCCTCCCATCCTTCAGATTGATCCAAAACAATTGGGATTGGACCTAATTCACAGAGAGGAAGTCTCGTCCATGGCCCATGAGGCCTCCCCGAGATTCCACAGCCATCGTTGACAACAAATCCAGAGACAAAAGTCTGAGCAAGCGCCTCACACTCGCTCTTTTGTCCGTATCCCGAAGAGTTCTCCTCACGGTCTGTAGATCGGGCCTGCCATACCTACTTCCCAAACCTAAGCCGAGTTTGTGTTTTCAGACTTCTGTCCCCACATTCCTGGCCCACAGACCCTTCAGGCTGGGGCCCCTGGAGCCACACATCAGGACTGTGCCTGTCCATACCACGGGAATTCTGCCCATTCCATTGTCCACAATCGTACAAATTAGGAAAAACCTCCAGAGTCCCCAAGGACATCCCAATAATGTAGGCCGCCCAGGACAAACAAGGGTCATCTGAAACCAGCTGAGCATCTACCTCTACTCAGCGTAGATGGATGTCCCCCAGAGAAGAAGATTGAATCAGACAGGCCCCTAGGCCTGAATCAGATTCATTGCTTTCGGTTACAGGTATCTCTCCTCAGAGGCCTGGTTTCCAATATTAGCATATGGGGATTTCATGAGGCAGCAATCAGAACAAATCTCTTCTCCACATGGGAAAATTATCCTTTGAAGATGTCTCAAAACCTCCAGTTAGGAGAATCCTTCAGGGCCTGTGTGCCACTGCCCCATTACAAGGTCTCCATAGACACAAAAACACATTAGGACCCATCCACAGGAGAGTCCATTTCAACTGAGCGTATTCGGTTGCTCCGCGAGGTCCAGCAGATCTAACTTGTCTTGTTGCTAGGAGACAATTGGAATGTGAGGTGGCCTACCCCGCCATCCAACCTTAAAACCCTGCTCGGAATCGTTGGCCTGGAGCCAACCAACAGGTCTCAATTGTCCTGCAGAAGAATCTTTGAAGTTTGGAGCTTCTCAGAACTCCCATCGTGAGAGAACCCACATGGCCACATTACCCCCCCCCCTTCTTAAAGGGGCCATCAGGGACATAAGGTCCAACCTGAGTGATCGTCTGATCCTCACTCTGACTTCACAGGCTTCAGAACCTAGACCTTATCTCCAATCACTGCCCAGGTGTGACTGTGATGCATAAATCAGAACTCCTCCTTACCCATGGCAAGAAACCTTCTGTTTGGCATGTTGTACAATGTTCAGTTTAGGAGAAACAAGCATTTACCCTGAGGCCCCGCCCATTCTTGTGTGCGACGTGGGCATAAACACGCATTGTGACCCTTAGCGTGAGTCCTGTCCTCTAGTAAGTCCTCTCAGTGGCTGGACCATTAGATGTCATAATGGGCTTGACATGTCTATATTCCCTAATATTTAACCAGATTTCTGGTTGTCCATTCGCTCCACTCTGGAATCGCTCATTTGGTGGGACACCTGAGGTTAAAAAACAAAACAACAACAACAAAAAAACGGATTTCTTCCATCCCACAGAATGACCCCAAACTCCTTGGACGGGGCCAAACCCCCAGAGAGTAGGACTCGTCCATTTCCCATGAAGTCACCCTGAAATTTCATGACCATGAGTGACACGATATCCAGAGACAAAAACATGAGTAAGAGCCTCACACTCGCCCTTTTTTCATATCCCGAAGGGTTCTCCTCACGGTCTGTAGATCAGTCCTGCCATTCCTATGATCCAAACATAAGCCGTGTTTGTGTATTCAGACATCTGTCCAAACAGTTCTGGCCTACACACCCTACATGCTCAGGCCCCTGGTGCCAAACCTGAGGACTGTACTTGCCCTCTCCAAGGGAATTGGGTGTGCCCATTCCAATGGCTATAAACCTACTAATAGGATAAACCTCCAAAGTCCCTGAGGCCATCTCAATATTGGTGGCTTCCCATGACAAACAGTGGCAATCTGAGCTCATCTGAGCACCTACCTGCACTCAGTCCCATAGACTGATGTCCCCAGATGTAAAAAGGAACGACCAGAACCCTAGGCACCTATCAGATCCATTGCTTTGCTTTCCAGGCATCTCTCCTCAGCGTCCTGGATTTCAATACCAGCATATGGCTGTTACTTGATTCACCCATCAAAACAAATCTCATCTACACATGGGAAACTTGCACGTTGGAGCTGTGTCAAAGCCTCTTTAGGAGATCCATTCCGACCCCCCAGTGCCACCGCTTCATTCCAAGGTCTCCTTAGACACAAAGACACATTAGGACCCATCCACAGGAGAGTCCATTTCAACTCAGCCTCCTCGGTTGCTTCCCCAGATCCAACAGATCTAACATGTCTTGTTGCTAGGAATCAATTGGAATGCGAGGTGGGCTACCCAGCCATCCATCCTTAGAACTCTGCTCGGAATCCTTGGCCTGGCTCCAACCAACAGGTCTCAATTGTCCTGCAGAAGAATCTTTGCAGTTTGGAGCTTCTCACAACTCCCATCTTGGGAAATCCCCCAATGGCCTCGTGAACCCCCCCCCCCCCCCCCTTTATGAAGAGGGCATCAGGGACAGAAAGTCCAACCTGAGCGTTCGTCTGATCATTGCCCTGACTTCAGATGCACGAGATCTCGATTCAGTTCTGTCCATTGTGCCTGCCATGTCCTCACCCAGAATCCTAAGCATAGCTTGTGTTCTCAGACTTCCGTTCTTAGGTTCAATGGGCACAAGGGTCTGACTGACACAGACTGAGCCACGACGTCCAGTCAACCACCCAGAGAGATGGGCCCCATTTCCTGAAGGTGTGACTTCCTGTGTCCTGAAACCAACATCTCTACTCAACCTGTATATTCAGTCCTCTGTCCCACACACCGTAGCTCAAACCCATGCCTATGGAGGAGCCTCACACACAAGAGTACTCCTCCTTCCCAACTCTCTGTGTGGCAACCAGCTGCATGGCCCCATGAGACCACGGTCACACATGGAAGACTCCCTGGATACAAACAGGCAGCGTGAGCTTGCTTTCAAACAAAACCCCGCAGTAGCTGGATCAGGAGCCCACAGAGTGGGACTTCCAGGACCCTAAGGGCAAATCCTCACCCTTGTTAATGTTTTCAAGTCACCCATACCCAGAACCTGTCTCTGGAATCCCTATTTGGGTGTCCTCTGAGACGTGAAACAACAGTCTTCCCTTCCCACAGAGACACCAAACTCTTGGGAGCTGAGCAGAATCCCCAGAGATGAAGAATTTCTCATGGACTCATGAAGCCACCCCTACCTTTCGCGACCATCCCGGGCACACACACCTGACAGAAGAACCTGCGCTATGACACCTTAATTTCAGTACACTATGAGCTGCCCTCTGGGCCTGAACATCGGACCTGTGATCACCTCGGCCCTCACTCTAACCCTAGTTTGTTTTTGCAGATATCTCTCCCCAAAGCGCTGGCCCACATGCCCCCCCAGGATGGGGCCTATGGTGCCACACCAGATGACTGTCCTTACACTCCCAAAGGAAACTCTGACCTTCACGGTTGCCCAAACACTGAAGATTAGGAGCAAAGTAAAACCCCCTGAGCCCACCCTAATTTCTAAGAAGGCTCTGGACCCAAATGCACATTCTGACACACAATATGCCACTGCCTCCAGGCAGACATCCAAATCCAAGGGCCTGAGTCAGAAGTTTGAACCTGCCATGACTATAGGACTTCATTGATACCCAAGTTTAGATTTTTAGGCACTGTTTCCAGAGGCCTGTTCTCCAATACTGACTTATATTCCAACATGTAATCCCTGAGCCACACAACAGAACAACTCTTGTCCCCAGAAGGAAACCGTGCTCTTGGACATGTGTCAAACTCTCAGGGTAGAAGAATCCTGCAAGTACCCTTTGCCAACAGTGCATTGTAAGATCTCCCTGGTAACAAACCAGCATTGTGACCCATGTGCAAGATATTCCATGTCAACTCAAGGCCTTGGTATTCGCCCCAGTGTCATCAGAACGAAA
Source organism: Mustela putorius furo (assembly GCF_011764305.1). Taxonomy (NCBI): domain Eukaryota; kingdom Metazoa; phylum Chordata; class Mammalia; order Carnivora; family Mustelidae; genus Mustela; species Mustela putorius. The sequence continues at coordinate 11,592 of NW_025422284.1, read as the reverse complement.
CTGCCATATTCCTCAGCTCCAATGGTCAATGGAGGTGTGCTTTCCAGGCATCCATGCCGAAGAGCTCTGCTACCCAAACATGGGGTACTGTGGAGCAAACAAACCAGACTCCACCTGTCCAGTAGAAGGAAACCTTGCTGTTTGGAGCATCTCATAAGTCTCAGCGTAGGAAATCATCCATGGGCTCTTGATGCCACCCCTCCATTTATTGGTCATTGTAGACAAAAAAAACAGTAGTGTGAGCAAACATCTGACATCCGTCCTTACTCAGGTGCTGGATATATCAAAAAAGACGCTTCACACTGGAACTGCGTTCCGCTTGGCACTGAATTGTACAGTAGCTTGTGTCTACAATTCCATCCTCACCCTACTGCTCCCCAAGGCCTCTTGATATTGAATTCTGGAGCCGCAATGCAGCATTCTGTCTCCCTCATAGGAATAAGTACCTGGTTAGTCTGCCCAGAATCCCCACATTAGGATCAGTCTGCTTGGCCCTGGAGGGAACCCCGATTTATAGACTTCCCTGGCCACTAGTGTTGTGTCTTACAGAGCCTGTGTCCCGACCTAGAGTCAGTCACAGGGAGTGCAGGTCCCATATCTAGCATGTGGGACTGGCCATGGCCCAAGTCTGTCACCTCTACCCATACTTGGTATTCTCGCACCTTTCCCCAGATTTTGCTGAAATCCTTCCAATGGGGGAACCTGAAACACTATAGAGTTCTACTCCTTTTCCATGGAAGGACACCTGGGTGTTGAAATGGGTATCCAACTCTCAAAGTGGGAGCAAGGTACATGGCCAATGTGACCAGGCCAACTCCTGATGGCTCCCCAGGGCACAAACAGGCATTGTGACCCTCACCCAAGTATTCTTTCAAACAAACTCTCTCAGTTCCACCACAAGGTCCTGCATTGCAGGCCTGGTACTCCCCTAACCCCAAATTCTAACCCTTGGTGGGATTTTCCAGGCGCCCAGACTTAGAACCCATATCTAAAATCCCTGTTTTGGGGCACCTCTAAGATGGAAAACAGCACTCTTATTTTCCCCGAAAAAGCCACCAAGCTAAGGGGAGCCGCCAGGATCCTTAGAGACAAAAAGTCTGCCATGGATGCATGAGACATCACCTACATTCTGAGGTCATTCTGGACACACAATCCAGATGGAAAAGTCTGTGCTACTGTCTTCTAGTCATCCTAATTACAGTTGCTGATGAGCTGACCTCCAGGTCTATGCATTTGGCCTGTGATCACCTCGCGACTATTCCGAACCTGAATTTGTGTTTGCAGACTTCTTTCCCAAAACCATGGCTCACATGCCCTCCTGGATGGGGTCACACGAGGTGCACCAAAGGACTGTGGCTGAATTCCCAAAGGAAATTGTGCCTATCACAGTTGCCCAAACCTTCCAGATTAAGAGAAACCTGCAAGGCCCCTGAGCTCACTCCAATTTTGGCGGCTGTCTGGATGCAAATGCACAGAATGAAACACCCTGATTAGCTACATTCAGATGGACAGCCACGTCAATGGTCCTGAGTCAGAAGATTGAACCTCACAAGCCATTGGACCTCATTGGAACAACTGATTAGGTTTTCAGGCATCTGTCCTCAGGGTTCTGTTCTGGAATACCATCTTATGATACGTCTGAAGGCAGCCCCAACGCGCATGGCCGGCATCGCGAGCGCTCGAGCATGCACCTCATCAGGAAGCCCTCCTTGAGGCAGGCTACAGTGAGGCCGACGCCTCCTGCTAATCCTCGGCCTGCGGGGGTTCCCTCCCTGGTGCTGGCCCATGAGGCCGGGCCGACCAGGAACACCGGGATCCAAATTTCACCTGCTTCCCAGCCTTCTGCTTCCGGGGTCCTGTCCGTCGGTGCCTCCATCTGGGGAACCCTGGATCCCGCAGACACGCCCTCCCCCTCCCACCCCAGCGCCAACGGTGCCTTTGGGTGCTTCAGACAAGACACGGAGCGAGAGAAACCTGTCCAAACAGCTCTGGCCTACACACCCTACAGGCTCAGGCCCCTGGACCCAAACCTGAGGACTGTGCTTGCCCTCTCCAAGGGAATTGTATGTGCCCATTCAAATGGCCAAAACCCAACTAATAGGATAAACCTCCAAAGTCCCTGAGGCCATCCCAATAGTTGACTTCCCAGGACAAACAGGGGCAATCTGAGCCCATCTGAGCACCTACCTGCACTCAGACCCGTAGACTGATGGCCCAGAAGTAAAAAGGAACGAACAGGCCCCTAAGCACTAATCAGATCCATTGCTTGGTGTTTTCCAGGCATTTCTCCTCAGAGGCCTGGATTTCAATACCAGCATATGGCTGTTTTCTTGACTCACCCATCAGAACAAATCTCATGTACACATGGGAAACTAGCACGTTGGAGCTGTGTCAAAGCCTCTGTTTAGGAGAACCCTACAGGGCCCCAGTGCCACCGCTTATTTCCAAGGTCTCCATAGACACTAAATCATATTAGGACACATCAACGGGAGAGTCCATTTCATCTCAGCCTCCTCGGTTGCTCCCCCAGATCCAGCAGATCTAACCTGTCTTGTTGCTTGGAGATAATTGGAATGCGAGGTGGGCTAGCCGGCACTCCATCCTTAGAACCCTGCTCGGAATCGTTGTCCTGGAGTCAACCAACAGGTCTCAATTGTCCTGCAGAAGAATCCTTGGAGTTGGGGAGCTTCTCACTACTCCCATCGTGGGAAAACCCCCATGGCCTCGTGATCCACCCCCCTTTTCAAGAAGGGGCCATCAGGGACAGAATGTCCAACCTGAGCGATCGTCTGATCCTCGCCCTGACTTCAGACACACGAGATCTCGATTCAGGTCTGTAGATTTTGCCTGCCATATCCTCACTCAGAAACCTAGGCCTAGTTTGGTTTCTCAGACATCCGTCCTCAGGCTACCGGCCCACTAGCCCTCCAGTTTGGCAATCCAGAACTACAATGCAGCACTCTGCCTGCCCTCCAGAAGAAAAAACATTGCCCTCTGGGGCTACCCAGACACCCCCAATGAGGATCAACCTGCACGCCATTTGGCTGTACCCCAAATATATAGGCTGACCTTGGCACTAATGCCCTTTCTGACACAGCCTGAGCCTGGAACTCCTGGCCCCACCCAGACAGCTGGCTGCACACGGAGCACATCGGACCCGCCATGGCCTTAGGTCCTCATCTCTTCTCAACCTCGGTTTTCAGGCTTCAGAACCTAGACCTTATCTCCAATCACTGCCCTGGTTTGAAAAATGATGCAGAAATCAGAACTCTTTCCCCATGACAAGAAACCTTGTGGTTGGCATGTTGCCCACGGTTCAGTGTAGTTGAAACCAGTGTGGCCCATGAGGCCCCGCCCATGCTTGCGGGCCACATTGGTCACAAACACACATTGTGAACTTCAGCCTGAGCCCAGTCCTCAGGTAAGGCCTCTCAGTGGCTGGATGGAGAGACAGCATATCGGGCTTGCCATGCCCCTAGGTCCCCAATTTTTAACCATAGTTTGGGTTGTCCCTTCACTCTTCCCCAGGGCTTTGCTTTGGAATTCCTATTTTGGTGGGGACACCTGAGGTATTAAAACTGAAAGAGGCATCCCATCCCACAGATTGACGAAAAACAATTGGGATCGGGCCAAATCCACAGAGAGCAAGATTCGTCCATGGCCCATGAGGCCTCCCCAACATTACACAGCCTTCGCTGATACAAAATCCAGAGACAAAAGCCTGAGCACGCGCCTCAGACTCGCTAATTCTTCATATCCTGAAGAGTTCTTCAGATAAGGACCTACACGGCACTCGAATGCACCCAAAATATATAGTCTAACCTGGGCACTAATGCACTGTCTGACAACCTGAGCCCGGACCTCGTGACCAACACCCAGACAGCTGACCGCACACTGAGCACATCAGACCCCGCCATGGCCTTAGGTCATCATCTCTTCCCTACCTCAGTTTTTCAGGCATCAGAACCTAGACCTTATCTCCAATCACTACCCATGGGTGACTGCGATGCAAAAATCAGAACTCTTCCTTACCCATGGCAAGAAACCTTGTGGTTGGCATGTTGTCCAATGATCAGTGTAGGAGAAACCAGCATTCACCCTGAGGCTCCGCCCATTTTGAGTGAAACGAGGGCAGATGCACGCATTGTGACCCTCAGCGTGAGTCCTGTCCTCTAGTACGTCCTCTCAGTGGCTGGACCATTAGATGTCATAAAGAGCTTGACATGTCCCTAGGCCCCAATTTTTAACCAGATTTCTGGTTGTCCAGTCGCCCCTTCCCAGGGCTCTACTCTGGAATCCCACATTTGGTGGGACACCTGAGGTTGAAAAACAAAACAAAACAAATCAACAACAACAGAACAACGGACTTCTTCCATCCCACAGAATGACCCCAAACTCTTTGGACGGGGCCAAACCCCCAGAGAGTAAGACCCGTCCATTTCCCATGAAGTCACCCGGAAATTTCACGACCATGAGTGACACGATATCCAGAGACAAAAACTTGAGCAAGAGCCTCACACTCGACCTTTTTTCATATCCCGAAGAGTTATCCTCATGGTCTGTAGATCAGTCCTGCCATACATATGACCCGAAACATAAGCCGAGTTTGTGTTTTCAGACAACTAGCCAAACAGACCTGGCCTACACACCCTACAGGCTCAGGCCCCTGGAGCCAAACCTGGCGACTGTGCTTGCCCTCTTCAAGGGAATTTATGTGCCCATTCCAATGCCCACAATCCTACTAAGGGATAAACCTCCAAATTCCCTGAGGCCATCCCAATATTTTGTGGCTTCCCAGGACAATCAGGGGCAATCTGGGCCCATCTGAGCACCTACCGGCACTCAGACCCGTAGACTGATGTCCCCAGAGGTCAAAAGGAATGAACAGGCCCCTTGGCACCTATCGGATCCATTTCTTTGGTTTCCAGGCATCTCTCCTCAGAGGCCTGGATTTCAATAACAGCATATGGCTGTTTCTGGACTCACCCATCAGAACAAATCTCATCTACACATGGGAAACTTGCACGATGGAGCTGTGTGAAATCCTCTCTTTAGGAGAACCCTTCAGGGCCCCAGTGCCACCGCTTCATTCCAAGTTCTCCATAGTCACAATATCATATTAGGACACATCCACGGGAGAGTCCATTTCAACTCAGCCTCCTCGGTTGCTCTCCCAGATTCCAGCAGATCTATCCTGTCTTGTTGCTTGGAGACAATTGGAATGCGAGGTGGGCTACCCAGGCATCCATCCTTAGAACCCTGCTCGGAATCGTTTTCCTGGAGCCAACCAACAGGTCTCAATTGTCCTGCAGAAGAATCTTTGGAGTTGGGAGCTTCTCACATCTCCCCTCGTGGGAAAACCCCCCGTGGCCTCGTGATCCACCCCTCCTTCAAGAAGGGGCCATCAGGGACAGAATGTCCAACCTGAGCGATCGTCTGATCCTCGCCCTGACTTCAGATGCTCGAGATCATGATTCAGGTTGGTCTGTGGATTGTGCCTGCCATATCCTCACCCAGAAATTTAGGCCTAGCTTGGATTCTCAGACTTCCGTCCTCAGACTACTGGCCCACAAGCCCTCTAGTTTGGAAAACCAGAACTACAATGCAGCACTCTGCCTGCCCTCCAGAAGAAAAACATTGCCCTCTGGGGCTACCCAGAAACCCCAAATGAGGATCAACCTGCACGCCATTAGGCTGTACCCCAAATATATAGGCTGACCTGGGCAATTATGCCCTTTCTGACACAGCCTGAGCCTGGAACTCCTGGCCTCACCCAGACAGCTGGCCGCACACTGAGCACATCGGACCCGCCATGGCCTTAGGTCATCATCTCTTCTCAACCTCGGTTTTCAGTCTTCAGAACCTAGACCTTATCTCCAATCACGGCCCGGGTTTGAAAATGATGCAGAAATCAAAACTCTTTCCCCATGGCAACAAACCTTGTTGTTGGCATGTTGTCCAAGTTTCAGTGTAGTTGAAACCAGTGTGGCCCATGAGGCCCCGCCCATGCTTGCGGGCCACATTGGTCACAACTCACATTGTGACCCTCAGCCTGAGCCCAGTCCTCAGGTAAGGCCTCTCAGTGGCAGGATGGAGAGACAGCATATTGGGCTTTCCATGCCCCTAGGCCCCAATTTTTAACCGTAGTTCGGGTTGTGTCTTCACTCTTCCCCAGGGCTCTGCTTTGGAATTCCTCTTTAGGTGGGACACCTGAGGTAACAAACCTGAAAGGGGTCCTCCCATCGCACAGATTGACGAAAAACAATTGGGATCGGGCCAAATCCACAGAGAGCAAGATTCGTCCATGGCCCATGAGGCCCTCCCCAACTTTCCACGGCCATCGCTGATAAAAAATTCAGAGACAAAAGCCTGAGCACGCGCCTCAGACTCGCTCATTCTTCATATCCTGAAGAGTTCTTCAGATAAGAACCTACACGGCACTCGAATGCACCCAAAATATTTAGTCTAACCTGGGCACTAATGCCCTGTCTGACAACCTGAGCCCGGACCTCCTGACCAACACCCAGACAGTTGACCGCACACTGAGCACATCAGCCCCCGCCATGGCCTTAGGTCATCATCTCTTCCCTACCTCAGTTTTTCAGGCTTCAGAACCTAGACCTTATCTCCAATCACTGCCCAGGGGTGACTGTGATGCAGAAAAATCAGAACTCTTCCTTACCCATGGCAAGAAACCTTGTGGTTGGCATGTTATCCAACGTTCAGTGTAGGAGAAACAAGCATTCACCCTGAGGCCCCGCCCAACCTTGAGTGCGACGAGGGCATAAACACGGATTGCGACCCTCAGCGTGAGTCCTGTCCTCTAGTATGTCCTCTCAGTGGCTGCACCATTAGATGTCATAATGGGCTTGGCATGTCCCTAGGCCCCAATTTTTAACCAGATTTCTGGTTGTCCAGTCGCCCATCCCCAGCGCTCTACTCTGGAATCCCTCATTTGGTGGGACACCTGAGGTTGAAAAACAAATCAAAACAAATCAAGAACAACAGAACAACGGACTTCTTCCATCCCCCAGAATGATCTCAAACTCTTTGGATGGGGCCAAAACCCCCAGAGGGTAAGACTCGTCCATTTCCCAGGAAGTCACCTGGAAATTTCACGACCATGAGTGACACGATATCCAGAGACAAAAACTTGAGCAAGAGCCTCACACTCGACCTTTTTTCATATCCCGAAGAGTTCTCCTCATGGTCTGTAGATCAGTCCTGCCATACCTATGATCCGAAACATAAGCCGAGTTTGTGTTTTCAGACAACTGTCCAAACAGCCCTGGCCTACACACCCTACAGGCTCAGGCCCCTGGAGCCAAACCTTACGACAGTGCTTGCCCTCTCCAAGGGAATTGTATGTGCCCATTTCACTGGCCACAACCCTACTAAGAGGATAAACCTCCAAAGACCCTGAGGCCATCCCAATATTTGTGGCATCCCAGGACAAACAGGGGCAATCTGGGCCCATCTGAGCACCTACCAGCACTCAGACCCAGAGACTGATGGCCCCAGAGGTAAAAAAGGAACGAACAGGCCCCTAGGCAACCTTTCGGATCCATTGCTTGGGTTCCAGGCATCTCTCCTTTGAGATCCTTAGAACCCTTAGAACCCTGCTCGTGTGTCGTTCCTTATCCTTGAGCCATCCAACAGGTTTCGACTGTCCCACAGGAGTCCTTGTTCATGGACCACCTCACAACTCATATCATGGGATAGCTTCCAAGGTCACATGATGCCCCCAATCTTCATGAAGTCGGATCATGGAAAGAAACTCCAACCTGAGCCAACGGCTGATCTTCGCGCTTGACTTCAGATGCATGAGATCTTGATTAAGCTCTTCAGAGTGCACCTGCTGTGCCCTCACCCCAAAACCTAAGCATAGCTAGTGTTCTCAGAGACTTCCGTCCTCACTCTCCTAGACCACACGCCCTCCATTTTGGGATTTCCGATGACACAGTGCTGCACTCTGCCTGCCCTCTAGAAGAAAAAAACGTTGCCCTATGGGTCTACCCAGAAACCTCAAATGAGGATAAACCTGCATGCCACTCAACTGTACACCAATTATATAGTCTAGCCTGTGCACTAATGCCCTGTCTGACACAACCTGAGGCCTGAATTCCCAAACGACACCCAGACAGCTTGCCGTACACTGAGAACATCTGAACCGCCATGGCCTTAGGTTGCCATCTCTTTCCAACCTGGTTTTCAGGCTACAGAAACCTAGACCTTATCTCTACTCATTTCCCATGGGTGAACGTGATGCAGAGAAATCATAACTCCTCCTTCCCTCTCGGCAGAATCTTGTGGTTGGCATCTTATCCAAAGTTCAGTGTAGGACCCTTGTAGGGCCTACAGGTGTAGTAGTAGGGCCCCTGAGGGTAGTGTAGGATCCCTGAGGCCCTGCCCATGCTTAAGAGCTGCGGTGGGCACAAACACACATTGGGACCCTCAGTTTGAGCCCTGTCCTCAAGTAAAGCCTCTCAGTGGCTGGACCATGAGCCCGCATATGGGGCCTGCCATGCCCCAAGTCACCCAATCTTAACCAAAGGTAGAGACATCTAGTCACCCCTACTCAGGGCTCTGCTCTGGAATTCCTCTTTGGTGGGACATTTGAGGTAAGTAAACACAGAAAGGATTCCTCCCACCCACAGAATGACCCCAATCACTTGGGATCAGGCCATCCCCAGAGAGAAAGACTCGTCCATGGCCCATGAGGCCAGCCCGACATTCCACCACGGCCACTATTGACACAAAAATCCAGAGACATAAGCCTCACCCTTAGGTCATAGCCCAAAAAATTCTCCTCATAGTCTGTAGATCGGGCCTGCCATACCTACGTCACAAACCGTTGTTTTCAGACTTCTATCCTGACATCCCTGTCCCACACACCATCCAGGCTGAGGACCCTGGAGCCACACCTCAGGACTGTGCCTGCCCTCTCCAAGGAAATTCTTCCCATTCCATTGGCCACAACCCTACAGATTAGGAGAAACCACCCAAAGTCCCAGAGGCCCATTCCAATAGTGTAGGCCGTCCAGTACAAAGAGGGGTGATCTGTCACAAGCTGAGCAACGACCCTCAACTCACCCGTAGACAGATATCCCAAGAGAAAGGTATTAAATTGGACATGCCCCTAGAACGTAATGGGTTCCATTGCTTTTGTTTCTAAGCATCTCTCCTCAGAGGCCTGTTTTTCCAATACCAGCCTATGGGGGATTCCAGAGATACCAAGCAGAACAAATCTTGTCTCAACATGGGAAACTTATCCTTTGGAGCTCTGTAAAAAAACCTCCAGTTAGGAGAAAACTGAGAAAGCCTCAGGTAACCGGAGCCACCGCCCTATTCCAAGGTCTCCATGGACACAAACCCGCATTATGACCCATTCGGCAGGAGAGTACATTTCAACTCAGCCCCGTTGATTACTCCCCCAGAGCCAGAATATCAAAACCTGCCTTGTCGCTAGGAGACAACTGGAATGCAAAGCAGACTCTCTAGGCATCCATCGTTGTAATCCTGCTCTGGCGCCGTTCCATATGGGATGTCCTGGGAGCCTTACAAACAGGTCTTGACTGTCCCGCAGAAGGAATCCTTGCAGATTGGAGGCATCTCACAACTCCTATCGTGGGAAAACCTACATGGCCTCATGAGATGTCCCCTTTATAAAATGGCCATCATGGACAGAAACTCCAACCTGAACCAACTTCTGATCTATTGCTTTGGTTTCTATGTACCTCTCCTCAGAGGCCTCGTTTCCAATATCAGAATATGGGGGTTTCCTAAGGAAACAATCAGAAGAGATCTCATCTCCACATGAGAAACTTGTTCTTTGGAGCTGTGTCAATACCTCAGGGTTAGGGAGGATCCTTTCAGGGCGCTGGCACCATGGCCCAATTCCAAGGTCTCCAAGGACACAAACTTACATTATGATCCATCCTCAGGAGAGTCCATTTCAAATCAGCCCCCTCGGCTGCTCACCCAGAGCCAGCAGATCAAACCTGCCTTGTCACTAGGAGACAGTTGGAATGCGAGGTGGGCTGCCCAGGCATCCATCCTTAGAACCCTGCTCTGGGGAATTTCTTTATGGGACGTCTTGAATCCAAACAACCTGTCTTGACTGTCTCGCAGAATGAATCCTTGTGGTTTGAAGCATCACACAGTCCCACTGTGAGAAAACCTCCATTTCCTCATGATGCCCCACACCTTCATAAATGGGCCATCATGGACAGAAACTCCATCCTAAGCCAAAAAGTCTGATCCGCGCCCCCGCCCCTGAATTTCAGAACACGAGATCTCGATTCAGCACTTGAGAGTGTGCCTGCTGTGCCCTCGCCCCGAATCCTAAGCCTAACTTGTGTTCTCAGACTTCCGTCTTCACAATCCTGGCCACACCCCTCCAGTTTGGCAATTCTGGAGACACACAATGCAGCACTCTGCCTGCCCTCCAGAAGAAAAAATGTTGCCCTATAGGGCTAACCAGAAAACGCCAAATGAGTAACAACCTGCATGCCACTCGACCATACCCCAATTATACAATCTAGCCTGTGCACTAAAAGCCCTGTCTGACACAGCCTGAGGGCAGACCCTCCAGTCCAACACCCAGACAGCTGGCCGTACACTGAGCATATCAAACCCACAATGGCTTTCGGCCATCATCTCTACCCAACCTCAGTTTTCACCTTCAGAACCTAGACCTTATCTCCACTCACTGCTCAGGAGTGAACGTGATACAAGAATCAGAACTTCTCCTTCGCCATGGCAAGAAAACCTTGTGGTTGGCATATTCTCCAACGTTCAGTGTAGGAGAATCCAGCGTGGCCCATGAGGCCCTTCCCATGCTTGGGGCCTTGTTGGGCACAAATAGGCATTGTGAACCTCAGCATGAGCCATCTGTCCTCTGGAAGACCTCTCAGTGTCTGAATCAAGAGCCCACATATTGGACTTGCCAAGCCCTAGGCCCCCAAAACTTATACAGAGGTGGGGGTTATCCAGTTGTCCCTCCCAAGGAGTCTGCTCTGGAATCCCTCTTTTATTGGCATTCATGAGGTACATAAAATAAAATAAAAAACAGAAAGGACTCCTCCCATCCCACAGAATGTACCCCAAACTCTTGGGATTGGGTCAAATCCTCAGAGAAGGAAAGCCGTCCACAACCCATGAGGCCACGCCAGCATTCGACCCACATTGTTGACACAAATCCAGAGACACAAAACCTGAGCAAGCACCTCAAACTCACCCTCACCCTTTTTTCATATCCCGAAGTGTTATCACGGTCTGTAGATTGGGCGTGCCATACCTATGTCCCCAATCCTAAGCGGAGTTTGTGTTTTCAGACTTCTGTCCCCACAGGCCTGGCCACACACCAAACACAAACCCTCAAGGCTGGGCCCCTAGAGCCAAACTTAGAACTGTGCCTGCCCTCTCCAGGGGATTTATTGCCCCTTCCTTTGGCCACAACCCTATTGCTTAGGAGAAACTCCAACGTCCCGAGGCCCATTCCCAATATTATAGGCTGCCCAGGACAACCAGGGGCGATCTGACCCAAGCAGACAAGCTGAGCAACTACACCTCCCCTCAGATCCTAGACAC
>NW_025422283.1:0-134044 GCF_011764305.1 Mustela putorius furo | reverse complement strand
GTTTTGTTTTGTTTTTTTCAACCTCAGGTGTCCCACCTCAGAGCAAGGATCAGACGTTGGCTCAGCTTGGGTTTTTCTGTTTGCATGACTGCCCCTTCATGAAGGGAGCCGACCTGAATCTCGAGGCCGTGGCGGTTTTCCCCACGGTGGGAATGGTGGGGTTGCCCCCTCCTAGGAATCCTTCTGTGTGAGGACAATTGATGGACCTGTTGGACAGCTCCAGGACATCCCATATGGATGAGTCCAGAACCAACGTTCGAGGATGGGGATTGCCTGGGAAGAGTTGAAATGGACTTTCCTGAGGATGGGTCTAATGTGTGTTTGTGTCCATGAGGGCCTTGGAATGGGGGGCGGTGGCACCGGGACCCTGAAGTATTCTCCTAAGCTTTTGACATAGCTCCCATGCACAAGTTTTCCTTGTGGAGACGAGTTTTGTTTCTGATGGGTGCCTCAGGAAAACCCCAATGCTGGTATTGGAATCCAGGGTTTTGAGGAGACATGCCTGTAAACCAAAGCAATGGATCCGATTTTGGGCCTAGGGTCCTGTCTGGTTCAATCTTCTTCTCTGGGGGACAATCCATCTAGCGTATGAGTGGAGTTAGATGCTCAGCTGATGTCAGACTGCCCTTTTTTGTCCCGGGCGACCTATACTATTGGGATGGCCTCAGGGACTTTGGAGGTTTCTCCTAATTTGTACGATTTTGGACAATGGAATGGGCAGAATTCCCATGGATTGGGTAGGCACAGTCCTAATGTGTGGCTCCAGGGTCCCCAGCCTGGATGGTGTGTGGCCAGGACTTTGAGGACAGACGTCTGAAAACACAAACTCAGCTTATGTTTGGGGACGTAGGTATGGCAGCCCGATCTACAAACCATGAGAAGACATCTTCAGGATATGAAGATAGTGCGAGTCTGAGGCGCTTGCTTAGGCTTTTGTCTCTGGATTTTGTATCAGCGATGGCCGTGGAATTTCGAGGAGCCCTCATGGGCCATGGACGAATCTTGCTCTCTGTGGATTTGGTCCGATCCCAATTTTTTTTCGTCAATCTGTTGGATAGATGACTCCTTTCAGGGTTGTTACATCAGGTGTCCCACCAAAAGAGGAATTCCAAAGCAGAGCCCTGGGGAAGAGTGAAGGGACAACACGAACTATGGTTAAAAATTGGGGCCTAGGGGCATGGCAAGCCCAATATGCTGTCTCTTCATCCAGCCACTGAGAGGCCTTAGCTGAGGACTGGGCTTAGGCTGAGGGTCACAATGTGTGTTTGCTACCTATCTCGACTGCGAGCAATGGCGGGTCCTCAAGGGACACACCGGTTTCCACTACAGTGAAGGTTGGACAACAAGCCAACCACATGTTTTCCTGCCATCGGGAAGGAGTTATGATTTCTGCATCATTTTCAAACCTGAGCAGTGATTGGAGATAAGGTCTAGCTTTCTGAAGCCTGAAAACTGAGGTTGGGAAGGGATAACGACCTAAGGCCATGGGGGGTCTGAAGTTCTCAGTTTGTAGCCAGCTGTCTGGGTTGGCCGAGGAGGTCCAGGCTCAGGCTGTGTCAGAAAGGGCATTATTGCCCAGGTCATCCTATAAATTTTGGGTATAGCCAAGTGTCGTGCAGGTTGATCTTCACTTGGGGTTTCTAGGTAGCCCCAGAGGGCAATGTATTTCTTCTGCAGGACAGGTAGAGTGCTGCATTGTAGTTCTGGATTGCCAAACTGGAGGGCTTAAGCCAGTAGTCTGTGGACAGAAGTCTGAGGATACAAGCTAGGCTTAGGTTTCTGGGTGAGGACATGGCAGGCACAATCTACAGACCTAAACCGAGATCTCATGCATCTGAAGTCAGGGTGAGGATCAGATGATCGCTAAGGTTGGACCTTATGTCCCTGATGGCCACTTTATGAAGGTGGGGGGATCATGTGGCCATGGGGCTTCTCTCACGATGGGAGTTCTGAGAAGCTCCCATCTGCAAATATTCTTCTGCAGGACAAATGAGACCTGTTGGTTGGCTCCAGGCCAACGATTCCGAGCAGGGTTTTAAGGATGGATGGCGGGGTAGGCCACCTCGCATTCCAATTGTCTCCTAGCAACAAGACAAGTTAGATCTGCTGGATCTCGCGAAGCACCCGAATTCGCTCAGTTGAAATGGACTCTCCTGTGAATGGGTCCTAATGTGTTTTTGTGTCTATGGAGACCTTGTGTTGGGGCAGTGGCACACAGGCCCTGAAGGATTCTCCTAACTGGAGGTTTTGAGACATCTTCAAAGGATAATTTTCCCATGTGGAGAAGAGATTTGTTCTGATTGCTGCCTCATGAAATCCCCATATGCTAATATTGGAAACCAGGCCTCTGAGGAGAGATACCTGTAACCAAAAGCAATGAATCTGATTCAGGCCTAGGGGCCTGTCTGATTCAATCTTCTTCTCTGGGGACATCCATCTACGCTGAGTAGAGGTAGATGCTCAGCTGGTTTCAGATGACCCTTGTTTGTCCTGGGCGGCCTACATTATTGGGATGTCTTGGGGACTCTGGAGTTTTTTCCTAATTTGTACGATTGTGGACAATGGAATGGGCAGAATTCCCGTGGTATGGACAGGCACAGTCCTGATGTGAGGCTCCTGGGGCCCCAGCCTGAAGGGTCTGTGGGCCAGGAATGTGGGGACAGAAGTCTGAAAACACAAACTCGGCTTAGGTTTGGGAAGTAGGTATGGCAGGCCCGATCTACAGACCGTGAGGAGAACTCTTCAGGATACGACAAAAGAGCGAGTGTGAGGCGCTTGCTCAGACTTTTGTCTCTGGATTTGTTGTCAACGATGGCTGTGGAATCTCGGGGAGGCCTCATGGGCCATGGACGAGACTTCCTCTCTGTGAATTTGGTCCAATCCCAATTGTTTGGGGTCAATCTGAAGGATGGGAGGAGTCCTTTTAGTTTTGTTACCTCAGGTGTCCCACCAAAAGAGGGATTCCAAAGCAGAGCTCTGGGGAGGGATGAATGGACAACCCGAACAATCCAATTGGGGTGAGGTCGAGAACCGAGCAGGTTGATCCTCATTTGGGGTTTATGGAGATCCCCATAGAGCAACGTTTTTCTTCTGGAGGGCCAGCATAGGGCTGCATTTTGGATCCAGAATTCCAAGTCTTGAGGACATGTTTGCCAGGAGTGTGAGGAAGGAAGTCTGAAAACACAAGGTAGCACGAGGTTTGGGCCCACTGTGCAGTGGCTGAATCGAGATCTCCTGCATCTGAGGTCAGGGCGAGTATCAGATGTTGCCTCAAGCTGGAGTTTGTGTCCATGACGGCCCCTTCCTGAAGGGGGTGGGGGCATCATGAGGCCTGGGAGGTTTCCCTACGCTGGGAGTCGTGAGCTGCTCTAAACTTCAAAGTTTCCTTCTTCAGGACAGTCGAGTACTATTGGATGGTTCCAGGATGCCCCATACAGAAAGACTCGAGAGCAGGGGCCTAAGCATGGATGCCGAGAAACGCCAACTCACCTTCCCATTGCCTGGTCGAGACAAGGCACGCTCAATCTGCGGGCTCTTGGGTGAGCTACCCAGAAGGCTGAGTTTAAATGGACTTTCCTAAGGATGAGTCATAATGTGGGTTGGTGGCCATGGAGACCTTGGAATGTGGCAGTAGCTAAGGGACTCTGCAGGATTCTCCAACCCGAAGGGTTTGACTCAACTCCAACAAGGAAGCTTTCCATGCGGAGATGAGAGGTGTTCTGTCTGGTGCCTCAGGATAGCCCCATATGCTGGTCTTCGAACCCAGGCCTCTGAGGAGTGATACCTGGACACCAAAGCCAGAGTTCATAATAGGGCCTAGGGGCCTGTCTGGTTCAATCTTCTGTCTCTGCGGATATCAGTCTGTGTGTCTGCATGGAGGTAGTAGTAGCTCAGCTGGTGTTATAATGCCCCTGTTTGTCCAGTGCGGCTTGCGGTAGTGGGATGTCCTTGGGGACCTTGAGGTTTCTACTATTTTGTAGAGTTGTGGCCAATGGAACGGGCAGTTTCATAGGAGAGAGCAGGCACAGTTCTGTGGTGTGGCTCCAGAGACCCCAGCCTGGAGGCGGTGTGGGCCACGGCTGTGCAGACAGACATCCAAAAACCCAAACTCAGCTCAGGTTTTGGGCCGAGGTTATGGCAGGCCTGATCTACAGTCCGTGAGGGGAGCTCCTCTGGATATGAAAGAAGGGTGAGAGGGAGGCAGTCGCTCAGTCTTTTGTCTCTGGATATTTTTTTGTCCACAATGGCCGTTTAATGTAGGAGTTGCCTCAGGGGTCGTAGAAGTCTCCCTCTCTGGTAGTTTGTCCAGACCCCAAGATTTTGGGGTCATTCTATGGGAAGGGAAGAGTCCTGTTTTCTGCTTCATGTGTCCCCTCAGTAGAGGGATTCTGGAGCATAGCAGTGGGTACTGACAACTGGAATACTCGCTGTCTGGTTAAGCCTGGGGGCCTATGGATTTGACAAGCCCCATATGCAGGATCTTGGTCCAGCCACTGAGAGGCGTTACTTTAATACGGGACTCACGCTACAGGTCACAATGCATGTCTGTGCCCTAGGCGGCCCTCAAGCACTGGCGTGGCCTTTCCGACAATGCAGGTTTTCCCACATTGAACGTTGGACAACATGCCAACCACAAGGTTTCTGGCCATGGGGAAGGAGGAATTCTAATTCCTGCATCACGTTCACTCCTGGGCAGTGATTGGAGATAAGGACGAACTACAGCCATTGCGGGTCCCTTGTGTCTAGGTTGGAGCCAGCTGTCTAGGTGTCGTTTGGGATGTCTTGTCTCAGGCTGTGCCAGACAGGGCATTCGTATTCAGGGTAGGCTGTATAATTGCTTTACAGTCGAGTGGCATGCATTAGATAATCATTTGGGGTTTCTTATTAGCAGCATAGGGCAAAGTTTTTCTTCTGGAGGGCAGGCAGAGTGCTGCATTGTGGCTTCGGAATTCCCAAACTGGAGGGCTTGTGGGCCAGGAGAGTGAGGACGGAAGTCTGAGAACACAAGCTAGGCTTAGGTTTCGGGGAATGGACATGGCAGGCACACTCTGCAGAGCTGAATTGAGATCTCATGAGTCTGAAGTCAGGTCGAGGATCAGACTTTGGCTCAGGTTGGAGTTTCTGTCCATGTTGGCCCCTTCATGAAGAGGGGGGGCATTATGAGGCCATGGGGGTTTTCCCACTATTAGAGTTGTGAGATGCTCCAAACCGCAAGGATTCCTTCTGTGGGACAATTAAGATTTGTTGGATGGCTCCAGGACGTCTCATAAGGTTTCTAAGTATGGATGCCTGGGCAGAAAGCCTCATTTCCAATTGTCTCCTAGCAACAAGAAACGTTTGATCTGCTGGCTTGAGGTAGCATCAGAGGGGGCTGAGTTGGAATGGACTTTCCTGAGGATGGTCTTAAATGAGTTGAAATGGACTTTCCTGAGGATGGTCTTAATGTTGGTTTGAGTCCATTGAGACCTTGGTATGGGGCAGTGGCACCAGGGCCCTGAAGGATTCTCCTAACCAGAGGTTATAACAAAGCTCCAATGAGCAAGTTTTCCATGGGGAGACGAGATTTGTTCTTATTGGTGCCTCAGGAAACCACCATTTGCTGGTATTGGAAATGAGGCCTCTGAGGAGAGATGCCTGGAAACCAAAGCAATGGATCTGATTAGGGCCTAGGGGCCTGTCCGGTTCAATATTCTTCTCTGGGGACATCTTTTGTCTGAGTGGAGGTAGTTGCTCAGCTGGTTTGAGATCATACCTGTTTGTCCTGGGCGGCCTACACTATTGGGATGGCCTCGGTAACTTTGGAGCTTTTTCCTAATTTGCAAGGTTGTGGCCAATGGAATGGGAAGAATTCTCTTGAAAGGGAAGCACAGTCCTGAGGTGTGGCTCCAGGGACCCAAGTGTGGAGCGTGTGTGGTGCAGGGGTATTTGGACAAAAGTCTGAAAACACAAACTCCACTTAGGTTTGGGTCTGTAGGTATGGCTTGCCCGATATATAGACCGTGAGGAGAACTCTTTGGGATATGAACAAAGGGCGCAAGTGAGGTGCTTGCTCATGCTTATTTTTTTCTGGATATGTGTCACCGATTGCCATGGAATGTCCGGGTGTCCTCATAGGCCATCGATGAGGCTCCCTTTCTGGGGATTTGACCCAAACCAAGAGTTTGGGATCATTCTGTGGGAAGGGAGGAGGCCTTTCTGGTTTTATTTTTTTTTTTTCCTCAGGTGGGCCACCAAATGGGATTCCACAGCAGAGTCCTGGGGAGGGGCGACTGGACAACTAGAACTCTGGTTAACATTGGGACCTAAGAACATGGCAAGCCCCATATGTGGGCTCTTGGTCCAGACACTGAGAGGCCTTCCTTGAGCATAGGGCTCACATGGAGTTTCACAATGTGTTTTTGTGCCCAAGGAGCCCCTCAAGTCAGGGCATGGCCTAATGTACCATGCTGGTTTCTCCTACACTGAACGTTGCACAATATGGCAACCACAAGTTTTCTGGATATGGGGAAGAAGGAGTTCTAATTTCTGCAACACTTTCACTCCTGGACTGTGATTGGATTTAAGGTCTAGGTTCTGATGCCTGAAACCTGAGGTTGGGAAGAGATGAAGACCTAAGGCCATGGTGTGACTGATGTGCTCAGTGTTCGGCCAGCTGTTGAGTGTGGGTTGGGAGGTGCAGGCTCAGGCTGTGGCAGACAGGGAATTAGTGCCCAGGCTAGACTGTATCATTGGGGTGCATTCGAGTTTCGTGCAGGTTGGTACTCATTTGTGGTTACTGGGTAGCCCTAGAGGGCAACGTTTTTCTTCTGGAAGGAAGACACAGTGCCACATAGTGGCTCCAGTATTCCCAAACTGGAAGGCTTGTGGGCCAGGAGTGCGAGGAAAATATTCTGAGAACACAACCAGACTTAGATTTCGGGGTGAGGGGACGGCAGGAACCCTCTGCAGAGATGATTCGAGATCCCGTGTACCTGAAGACAGAGCTAGGATCAGACGTTGGCTCAGGTTGGAGTTTCTGTCCATGACGGCCCCTTCATGAAGGTGAGGGTGTCACGGGGCCATGGAGGTTTTCCCACGATGGGAATTGTGAGATGCTCCAAACCGCAATGATTCCTTCCGAGGGACAGTCGAGACCTGCTGGATGGCTCCAGGACATCCCATAAGGAAGTTATCCAGAGCAGGGATCTCAGGATGGATGCCTGGGCAGCCTGCCTCCCATTCCAGGTGTCTCATAGCGCCAAGGCAAGTTCGATCTGCTGGATCTAGGGGAGTAACCGAGGCGGGTGTGTTGAAATGGGTGATTGGAGGATGGGTCATAATGTGCATTTGTGTCCATGGAGACCTTGGAATGGGGTGCTTGATCCGGGGCCTTGAGGGATGTTCATAACCGGAGGTTTTGATGGAGCTCTAAAGAGTACGTTTACTATGTAGAGAAGAGAATTGTTTTGATGAGTGCCTAAGGAATCTCCCATATGCTGGTATTGGAAACCAGGCCTCTGAGGAGAGATGCCTGGAAACAAAAAGCAATGGATATGATTAGGGCCTAGGTGCCTGTCCGGTTCAATCTCTTTCCTGGGGATACGCGTCTATGGATCTGAGGGGAGGTAGTTGCTCGGCTTGTGTCAGATCGCCCCTGTTTGTCCTGGGCAGCCTATAACATTGGGAATGGCCTCGGGATTTTGGAGTTTCTCCTAATCTATAGGGTTTTGGCCAATGGAATGGGCAGAAATCCCCTGGAGAGGGCAGGCACAGTTCTGAGTTTGGCTCTAGGGGCCCAGCCTTGAGGGTGTGTGGGCCAGGCCTGTGGGGACAGAAGTCTGAAAACACAAAATTCCGCTTAGGATGGGGACATGGGTATGGCACGCCCAATCTACAGACCGAGATAACACTTCGGGATATGAAAAAGGATGAGTTTGAGGTGCTTGCTCAGGTTTTGTCTCTGGATTTGTGTCAACAATGTGGGTCGAATGCTGGCGTGGCCTCATGGGTTGTGGACGGCTTTCCTTCTCTGAGGATTTGACCCAATCCCAAGAGTTTGGGTACATTCTGTGGGATGGGAGGTGTCCTTTCTGTTTTTTTTTTTTTTATTTTATTTTTATGTTCCTCATGTGTGCCAATAAAAGAGGGATTCCCGAGCAGAGTCCTTGGTAGGGACAACTGGATAACCCCACCTCTGTTTAAGTTTGGGGGCCTAGGGGCATGGCAAGTCCAATGTGTGGGCTCTTGATTCACACACTGAGAGGTCTTCCTTGAGGACAGGGCTCATGCTGAGGGTCACAGTGCCTATTTGTGCCCAACAAGGCCCTCAAGCATGGGAAGGGCCTCATGGGCCACGCTGGATTCTCCTACACTGAACGTTGGAGAATATGCCAACCACAAGGTTTCCGGCCATGGCGAAGGAAGAGTTGTGATTTCTGCATCACGTTCACCCCTGGACAGTGATTGGAGTTTAGGTCTAGGTTCTGAAACCCGAAAACCGAGGTTGGGAAGAGATCAAGACCTAAGGACCTGATGGGTACAATGAGCTCAGTGTGTGGCTAGCTGTTGAGCGTAGGTCTGGAGGTGTGGGCTCATGCTGTGTCAGACAGGGCATTAGACAGGGTAGACTGTATATTTGGGGTGCAGTCGAGTGGCGTTCAGTTGATCCTCATTCGGGTTTCTAGGTAGCTCCATAAGGCAACGTTTTTCTTCTGGAGGGCAGGCAGAGTGCTGCATTGTGGCCCCATTATTGCCAAACTGTAGGGCTTTTGGGCCAGGGGTGTGAGGATGGTAGTCTGAGAACACAGCCTGGCTTAGTTTTTGGGGTGAGGGCACAGAAGGCACACTCTGCAGAGCTGAATCAAGATCTCATGCACCTGAAGCCAGGGCGAATATCAGACGTTTGCTCAGGTTGGAGTTTCTGTCCATGATGGCCCCGTTATAAAGTGGAGCATCTCAAGAGGACATGAAGATTTTCCCACAATGGGAGTTGTGAGATGCACCAGACCGCAAAGATTCCTTCTGTGGGACACTTGAGACCTGTTAGATGGCTCTAGGATGTCCCATATGGAACGACTCCAGAGTAGGGTTCTAAGGATGGATGCCTGGGCAGCCCGCCTCCCATTCTAGTTGTCTCCTAGCAACAAGGCAGGTTTGATCTACAGGCCCTGGGGGAGAAACCAAGGGGGATGAGTTGACATGGACTCTACCGAGGATAGGTCATAATGTGGGTTTAAGTCCATGGAGACCTTGGAATGGGGCGCTTGATCCGGGGCCCTGAAAGATTCTCCTAAACAGAGGTTTTTATAGAGCTCCAAAGAGTACATTTCCTATGTGGAGACGAGATTTTTCTATGAGTGCCTCAGTAATCCCCCATATGCTGGTATTGGTAACCAGGCCTCTGAGGAGAGATGCCTGGAAACAAAAGCAATGGATCTGATTAGGGCCTAAGTGCCTGTCCAGTTCAATCTTATTCTATGGGGATTTCTGTCTCTGGGTCTGAGTGGAGGTAGTTTCCTAACTTGTGAAAGATCATCCCTGTTTGTCCTGGGCAGCCAACACTATTGGGATGGCTTCGGGGAGTTTGGAGGTTTCTCCTAATCTATAGGGTTGTGGCCAATGGAAATGGCAGAATTCCCCTAGAGAAGGAAGCCACAGTCCTCAGGTGTGTCTCCAGGGGCCCCAGCTTGGATGGTGTGTGGGCCAGGACTGTGGGGACAGAAGTCTGAAAACACAAACTCAGCTTAGGTTTGGGGATGTATGTATGAAGGCTCGATCTACAGACCGTGAAAATTTTCCGGGCTATGAACAAAGGACGAGTATGTGGCGTTTGCTCAGGCTTTTGTCTCTGGATTTTGTGCCTACGGTGGCCGTGGAATATCGGGGTGTCCTCAAGGGCCATGGACATGTCTTTCTCTGGTGATTTGGCCTGATCCCAAGTGGTTGGGATCATTCTGTGGATGGGAAGAGTCCTTTCTGTATTTTTTTTTTTTTACCTCAGGTGTCCCACCAAAGAGGGATTCCAGAGCAGTGCCCTGAGTAGGGGTGACTAGACATCTCTAACTCTGGTTGAGATTGGGGGACAAGGGGCTTGGCAAGCCCCATATGTGGGCTGTTGTTCCAGTCACTAAGAGGCTTTACATGAGGATAGGGCTCACGCTGAGGGTCACAATGTGTGTTTGTGCAAATTGTAGCCCTCAGGGATAGGTGGGGCCTCATAGTCCATGCTGCTTTCTCCTACAATGAACGTTGGACCACATGCCCACCACAAGGTTTCTTGCCATGGCGAAGGAGAAGTTCTGATTCTTGTATCACGTTCACTCCTGAGCAGTGAGTGGAGATAAGGTCTAGGTTCTGAAGGTGAAAACTGAGGTTGGGTAGAGATGATGGCCGAAAGCCATTGTGGGTTTGATATGCTCAGTGTACGGCCAGCTGTCTGGGTGTTGGACTGGAGGTCTGCCTTCAGGCTGTGTCAGACAGGGCTTTAGTGCACAGACTAGATTGTATAATTGGGGTATGGTCGAGTGGCATGCAGGTTGTTACTCATTTGGCGTTTCTGGTTAGCCCTATAGGGCAACATTTTTCTTCTGCAGGGCAGGCAGAGTGCTGCATTGTGTCTCCAGAATTGCCTCAGAATTGTCTGAGAACACAAGATAGGCTTAGGTTTCGGGGCGAGGGCACAGCAGACACACTCTCTAGTGCTGAATCGAGATCTCGTGCTTCTGAATTCAGGGCGCGGATCAGACTTTGGCTTAGGATGGAGTTTCTGTCCATGATGTCCCATTTATGAAGGTGTGGGGCATCATGAGGAAAATGAGGTTTTCTCACAGTGGGATTGTGTGATGCTTCAAACCACAAGGATTCATTCTGCGAGACAGTCAAGACAGGTTGGTTGGATTCAAGACGTCCCATAAAGAAATTCTCCAGAGCAGGGTTCTAAGGATGGATGCCTGGGCAGCCCACCTCGCATTCCAACTGTCTCCTAGTGACAAGGCAGGTTTGATCTGCTGGCTCTGGGTGAGCAGCCAAGGGGGCTGATTTGAAATGGTCTCTCCTGAGGATGGATCATAATGTAAGTTTGTGTCCTTGGAGACCTTGGAATTGGGCCATGGTGCCAGCGCCCTGAAGGATACTCCTAACCTGAGGTATTGACACAGCTCCAAAGAGCAAGTTTCTCATGTGGAGATGAGATCTGTTCTGATTGTTTCCTTAGGAAACCCCAATATTCTGATATTGGAAACCAGGCCTCTGAGGAGAGATACATAGAAACCAAAGCAATGGATCAGAAGTTGGCTCAGGTTGCAGTTTCTGTCCATGAGGGCCCCTTTATAAAGGGGAGCATCTCATGAGGCCATGTAGGGTTTCCCACGATAGGAGTTGTGAGATGCTCCAATCTGCAAGGATTCCTTCTGCGGGACAGTCAAGACCTGTTGGAAGGCTCCCAGGACATCCCATATGGAACGGCGCCAGAGCAGGATTCCAACGATGGATGCCTAGAGAGTCTGCTTTGCATTCCAGTTGTCTCCTAGCGACAAGGCAGGTTTGATATTCTGGCTCTGGGGGAGTAATCAATGGGGCTGAGTTGAAATGTACTCTCCTGCCGAATGGTCATAATGCACGTTTGTGTCCATGGAGACCTTGGAATAGGGCGGTGGCTCCGGTTACCTGAAGGTTTCTCCTAACTGGAGGTTTTTACAGAGCTCCAAATGATAAGTTTCCCATGTGGAGACAAGATTTGTTCTGATTGGTATCTCTGGAATCCCCCATATGCTGGTATTGGAAAACAGCCCTTGAGGAGAGATGCTTAGAAACAAAAGCAATGGAACCAATTACGTTCTAGGGGCCTGTCCATTTTAATACCTTTCTCTTGGGATATCTGTCTACGGGTGAGTTGAGGTCGTTACTCAGCTTGTGACAGATCACACCTCTTTGTACTGGGCGGCCTACACTATTGGAATGGCCTCTGGGACTTTGGAGGTTTCTCCTAATCTGTAGGGTTGTGGCCAATGGAATGGGAAGAATTTCCTTGGAGAGGGCAGGCACAGTCCTGAGGTGTGGCTCCAGGGACCTCAGCCTGGAGGGTGTGTGGGACAGGGATGTCAGAATAGAAGTCTGAAAACACGGTTTGGGGACGTAGGTATGGCAGGCCCGATCTACAGACTATGAGGAGAATTTTTTGGGCTATGACCTAAGGGTGAGGCTTATGTCTCTGGATTTTGTGTGTCAATAGTGGCCGTGGAATGTCGGGCTGGCCTCATGGGCCATGGAGGAGTCTTTCTCTCTGGAGATGGCCTGATACCAAGTGATTGGGGACATTCCTTGGGTGGGAGGAATCCTTTCTGTGTTTACTTACCTCAAATGTCCCACCAAAGAGGGATTCCAGAGCAGAGCCCTGAGTAGGGGTGACTAGATGTCTCTACCTCTGGTTAAGATTGGGTGACATGGGGCATGGCAGGCCCCATATGCAGGCTCATGGTCCAGCCACTGAGAGGCTTTACTTGAGGACAGGGCTCAAACTGAGGGTCCCAATGTGTGTTTGTGCTCACCGCAGCTCTTTAGCATGGGCAGGGCCTCAGGGACCCTACACTACCCTCAGGGGCCCTACTACTACTACTGTAGGCCCTAGAGGGGGACCTTCACTGAACTTTGGATAAGATGCGAACCACAAGATTCTGGCGAGAGGGAAGGAGGAGTTATGATTTCTGCATCACGTTCACCCATGGGGAATGAGTAGAGATAAGGTCTAGGTTTCTGTAGCCTGAAAACCCGGTTGGAAAGAGATGGCAACCTAAGGCCATGGCGGTTCAGATGTTCTCAGTGTACGGCAAGCTGTCTGGGTGACGGTTGGGAATTCAGGCCTCAGGTTGTGTCAGACAGGGCATTAGTGCACAGGCTAGACTATATAATTGGTGTACAGTTGAGTGGCATGCAGGTTTATCCTCATTTGAGGTTTTTCTGGGTAGACCCATAGGGCAACGTTTTTCTTCTAGAGGGCAGGCAGTGTGCAGCACTGTGTCATCGGAAATCCCAAAATGGAGGGCGTGTGGTCCAGGAGAGTGAGGACGGAAGTCTGAGAACACTAGCTATGCTTAGGTTTTGGGGTGAGGGCACAGCAGGTACACTCTGAAGAGCTTAATCAAGATCTCGTGCATCTGAAGTCAAGGCTAATATCAGCCGTTGGGTCAGGTTGGAGTTTCTTTCCATGATCCGCCTTCATGAAGATTGGGGGCATCATGTGACCTTGGAAGTTTTCCATGATATGAGTTGTGAGGTGGGTCCATGCACAAGGACTCCTGTGGGACAGTCGAGACATGTTGGGATGGCTCAAGGATTGTCCCATAAGGAACGACGCAAGAGCAGGATTCTAAGAGTTCTAAGGATCTCTAAGGAGAGAAGCCTGGAAACCAAAGCAATGGATCCGATAGGTGCCTAGGGGCCTGTTCATTCCTTTTTACATCTGGGACATCAGTCTACGGGTCTGAGTGCCGGTAGGTGCTCAGATGGGCCCAGATTTCCTGTTTGCCCTGGGAAGCCCCAAATAACGGGATGGCCTCAGGGACATTGGAGGTTTATCCTATTAGTAGGGTTTTGGCCATTGGAATGGGCACATACAATTCCATTGGAGAGGGCAAGCACAGTCTTCATGTTTGGCTCCAGGGGCATGAGCCTGTAGGGTGTGTAGGCCCAAGCCTGTTTGGACAGTTGTCTGAAAACACAAACTCGGCTTATGTTTCCGGTCAATGGTATGGCAGGACTGATCTACAGACCATGAGGAGAACTCTTCGGGATATGAAAAAAGGGGCGAGTGTGATGCTCTTGCGCAAGTTTTTGTCTCTGGATATTGTGTCACTCATGGTCGTGAAATTCCCGGGTGACTTCATGGGAAATGGACGAGTCTTACTCTCTGGGTGTTTGGCCCCGTCCAAAGTGTTTAGGGTCATTCTGTGGGATGGAAGAAGTCCGTTGTTCTTCATTTGTTTTGTTTTTTCAACCTCAGGTGTCCCACCAAATGAGGGATTCCAGAGTAGAGCCCTGGGGAGGGGCAACTGGACAACGAGAATTATGGTTAAAATCGGGGCCTAGGGACATATCAAGCCCATTATGACATCTAATGGTCCAGCCACTGAGAGGACGTACTAGAGGATAGGACTCACGCGGAGGGTCACAATGCGTTTTTTATGCCCTTGTCACACTCAAGAATTGGTGGGGACTCAGGGTGAATGCTGGTTTCTCCTACACTGAACGTTGGATAACATGCCAACCACAAGGTTTCTTGCCATGGGTAAGGAAGAGTTCTGATTTCTGCATCACAGTGACACGTGGGCAGTGATTGGAGATAAGGTCTAGGTCCTTAAGCCTGAAAACTGAGGTAGGGAAGAGATGATGACCTAAGGCCATGGCGGGTCTGATGTGCTCAGTGTGCGGTCTGCTGTCTGGGTGTTGGTCACAATGTCCAGGCTCAGGTTGTCAGATAGTGCATTAGTGCCCAGGTTGGACTATGTATTTTGGGTGCATTCGAGTGCCGTGTAAGTTCTTATCTGTAGAACTTTTCAGGATATGAAGAATGAGTGAGTCTGAGGCACGTGCTCAGGCTTTTGTCTCTGGATTTTATATCAGCGATGGCCTTGGCATGTTGGGGAGGCATCATGGGCCAAAGACGAATCTTTCTCTATGTGGATTTGGCCCGATCCCAATTGTTTTTCGTCAATCTGTGGGATGGGATGACTTCTTTTAGGTTTGTTACCTCAGGTGTCCCTCCAAAAGAGCAATTCCAGAGCAGAACCCTGGGGAAGAGTAAAGGGACAACCCGAAACGGTTTAAAAATTTGGGCCTAGGTGCATGGCAAGCCCAATATGCTGTCTCTCCATCCAGCCACTGAGAGGCCTTACCTGAGGACTGGGCTCAGCCTGAGTGGTCACAATGTGTGTTTGTGACCAATATGACCCGCAAGCATGGGCAGGGCCTCATGGGCCACACTGGTTTCAACTACACTGAACCTTGGACAAACATGCCAACCACAAGGTTTTATTGCCATGGGGAAAGAGTTCTGATTTCTGCATCATTTCAAACCCGGGCCGTGATTGGAGATAAGGTCTAGGATCTGAAGCCTGAAAACCGAGGTTGAGAAGAGATGACGAACTAAGGCCATGGCGGGTCCGATGTGCTCAGTGTGCGGCCAGCTGTCTGGGTGGGGCCAGGAGGTCCAGGCTCAGGCTGTGTCAGAAAGGGCATTAGTGCCCAGGTCAGCCTATATATTTGGGGTACAGCCGAATGGCGTGCAGGTTGATGCTCATTGGGTTTCCTGGGTAGCCCCAGAGGGCAATGTTTTTCTTCTGGAGGGCAGGCAGAGTGCTGCATTGTAGTTCTGGATTGCCAAACTGGAGGGCTAGTGGGCCAGTAGTCTGAGGACGGAAGTCTGAGAACCCAAGCTAGGCCTAGGTTTCTGGGTGAGGATATGGCAGGCACAATCTACAGACCTGAATCGAGATCTCGTGCATCTGAAGTCAGGGCGAGGTTCAGACGATCGCTCAGGTTGGACATTCTGTCCCTGATGGCCCCTTCTTGAAGGGGTGGTGGATCACGAGGCCATGGGCGTTTTCCCACGATGGGAGTTGTGAGAAGCTCCCAACTGCAAAGATTCTTCTGCAGGACAATTGAGACCTGTTCATTGGCTCCGGGACAACGATTCGAGCAGGGTTCTAAGGATGGATGGCTGGGTAGCCCACCTCGCATTCCAATTGTCTGCAAGCAACAAGACAGGTTAGATCTGCTGGATCTGGGGGGAGCAACGAGGAGGCTGAGTTGAAATGGACTCTCCCGTGGATGTGTCCTAATATGATTTTGTGTCTATGGAGACCTTGGAATGAAGAGTTGGCACTGGGGCCCCTGAAGGGTTCTCCTAAAGAGAGGCTTTCACACAGCTCCATCGTGCAAGTTTCTCATGTGTAGATGAGATTTGTTCTGATGGGTGAGTCAAGAAACAGCCATATGCTGGTATTGAAATCCAGGCCTCTGAGGAGAGATGCCTGGAAACCAAAGCAATGGTTCCGATAGGTGACTAGGGGCCGGTTCGTTCCTTTTAAACTCAGGGGACATCAATCTACGGGTCTGAGTGCAGGTAGGTGCTCAATGTCCCCATATTGCCGCTGTTTGTCCTGGGTAGCCACAAATATTGGGATGGCCTCAGGAGTTTTGGAGGTTTATCCTCTTAGTAGGGTAGTGGCCATTGGAATGGGCACATACAATTCCCTTGGAGAGGGCAAGCACAGTCTTCAGGTGTGGCCTCAGGGGCCTGAGCCTGAAGGGTGTGTAGGCCAGAGCTGTTGGGACAGTTGTCTGAAAACACAAACTCGGTTTATATTTCGGGTCATAGGTATGGCAGGACTGATCTACAGACCATGAGGAGAACACTTTGGGATATGAAAAATGGGTGAGTGTGAGTGTGAGTGTCTTGCTCACGTTTTTGTCTCTAGATATTGTGTCACTCATGGTCGTGAAATTTCCAGGTGACTTCATGGGAAATGGACGAGTCTTACTCTCTGGGGGTTTGGTCCCGTCCATAGAGTTTGGGGTCACTCTGTGGGATGGAAGAAGTCCGTTTTTTTTGTTGTTGTTGATTTGTTTTGTTTTGTTTTTCTACCTCAGGTGTCCCACCAAATGAGGGATTCCAGAGTAGAGCCCTGGGGAGTTGTGACTGGACAACTATAAATCTGGTTAAAAATGGGGCCTAGGGACATGTCAAGCCCATTATGACATCTAATGGTCCAGCCACTGAGATGATTTACTAGAGGTCAGGACTCACGCTGAGGGTCACAATGCGTTTTTATGTCCTCGTCGCACTCAAGAATGGGCGGGGTCTCAGGCTGAATGCTGGTTTCCCCTACACTGAACGTAGGACAACATGGAAACCACAAGGTTTCTTGATTTGGGTAAGCAGGAGTTCTGATTTCTGCATCACAGTCACCCCTGGGCAGTGATTGGAGATAAGGTCTAGGTTCTGAAGCCTGAAAAACTGAGGTAGGGAAGAGATGATGGCCTAAGGCCATGGCGGGTCTGATGTGCTCAGTGTGCGGTCAGCTGTCTGGGTGTTGCTCAGGAGGTCCCCGCTCAGGTTGTGTCAGACAGTGCATTACTGCCCAGGTTAGACTATATAATTTGGGTACATTCGAGTGCCGTGTAGGTTTATTCTCATTTAATGTGCCCGGGCAGCTCATTGGGCAATATTTTGTTTCTCGAGGGCAGGCAGAGTGCTGCAATGATGGTCCGGAATTGCCAAACTTGTGGGCTTCGGGGCCAAGAGTGTGAGGATGGAAGTCTGAGAACACAAGCTAGACTTGGGTTTCAGGGCGAGGGCACGGCATGTACCTCCTGAAGATCTGAAGCAATATCTCATGCATCTGAAGTCCGAGCGAGGATCAGACGTTGGCTCTGCTTGGGTTTTTTCTGTTCATGACGGCCCCTTCATGAAGGGAGCCGAATCTCGAGGCCGTGGAGGTTTTCCCACGTTGGGAGTGGTGGGATGCCACCTCCTAGGATTCCTTCTGCGGGACAATTGAGACCTGTTGGACAGCTCCAGGACATCCCATATGGATGAGTCCAGAACAACGTTCAAGGATGGATGCCTGGGAAGCCAGCCTCACATTCCAATTGTCTCCGAGGTACAAGACAGTTTAGATCTGATGGCTCTGTGGGAGCAAGCGGGGTGGGCTGAGTTAAAATGGACTTTCCTGAGGATGGGTCTAATGTGTGTTTGTGTCCATGAGGGCCTTGGAATGGGGCGGTGGCACCGGGACCCTGAAGTATTCTCCTCAGCTTTTGATATAGCTCCCATGCACAAGTTTCCTTGTGGAGACGAGTTTGGTTCTGATGGGTGCCTCAGGAAAACCCCAATGCTGGTATTGGAATCCAGGGTTTTGAGGAGACATGCCTGTAAACCAAAGCAATGGATCCGATTTTGGCCTAGGGTCCTGTCTGGTTCAATCTTCTTCTCTGGGGACATCCATCTAGGGTATGAGTGGAGGTAGATGCTCAGCTGGTGTCAGACTGACCTATTTTGTCCCGGGCGACCTATACTATTTGGATGGCCTCAGGGACTTTGGAGGGTTCTCCTAATTTGTACGATTTTGGACAATGGAATGGGCAGAATTCCCATGGATTGGGTAGGCACAGTCCTAATGTGTGGCTCCAGGGTCCCCAGCCTGGATGGTGTGTGGCCCAGGACTTTGAGGACAGAAGTCTGAAAACACAAACTCAGCTTATGTTTGGGGACGTAGGTATGGCAGGCCCGATCTACAAACCATGAGAAGACATCTCTAGGATATGAAGAAAATGCGAGTCTGAGGCGCTTGCTCAGACTTTTGTCTCTGGATTTTGTTTCAGCGATGGCCGTGGAATGTCGAGGAGGCCTCATGGGCCATGGACGAATCTTCCTCTCTGTGGATTTGGCCCGATCCCAATTGTTTTTCGTCAATCTGTTGGATGAAGGACTCCTTTAAGAGTTGTTACATCAGGTGTCCCACCAAAAGAGCAATTCCAAAGCAGAGCCCTGGGTAGAATGAAGGAACAACCCGAACTATGGTTAAAAATTGGGGCGTAAGGTCATGGCAAGCCCAATATGCTGTCTCTTCATCCAGACACTGAGAGGTCTTACCTGAGGACTGGGCTATGGCTGTGGGTCACAATGTGAGTTTGCCACCTATGTGGCACACGAGCAATGGCGGGGCTTCATCGGACAAACAGGGTTCCACTACACTGAATGTTGGACAAAAAGCCAACCACAAGGTTCTTGCCATTGGGAAGGAGTTCTGATTTCTGCATCATTTTCAAACCTGGGCAGTGATTGGAGATAAGGTCTATGATCTGAATCCTGAAAACCGATGTTGGGAAGAGATGACGACCTAAGGCCATGGCGGTTCCGTTGTACTCAGTGTGCGGCCAGCTGTCTGGGTGGGGCCAGGAGGTCCAGGCTCAGGCTCTGTCAGAAAGGGCATTATTGCCAAGGTCAGCCTATATATTTTGGGTACAGCCAAGTGGCGTGCAGGTTGATCTTCATTTGGGGTTTCTAGGTAGCCCCAGAGGGCAATGTTTTTCTTCTGGAGGGTAAGCAGAGTGCTGCATTGTAATTCTGGATTGCCAAACTGGAGGGCTTGTGGGCCATTAGTCTGAGGACGGAAGTCTGAGAACACAAGCTAGGCTTAGGTTTCTGGGTTAGGACAAGGCAGGCACAATATACAGACCTGAATCGAGATCTCGTGCATCTGTAGTCAGGGTGAGGATCAGACTATTTCTCGGGTTGGACCTTATGTCCCTGATGGCCCCTTCATGAAGGGGGGGGGGTATCACGAGGCCATGGGGGTTTCTCACGATGGGAGTTGTGAAAAGCTCCCAACTGCAAAGATTCTTCTGCAGGAAAATTTAGACCTGTTGATTGGCTCCAGGCCACTGATTCTGAGCAGGGTTCTAAGGATGGATGGCGGGGTAGGCCACCTCGCATTCCAATTGTCTCCTAGCAACAAGACAAGTTAGATCTGCTGGATCTCGCAGAGCATCCGAATATGCTGAGTTGAATTGGACTCTTCGTGCATGTGTCCTAATATGATTTTGTGTCTATGGTGGCCTTGTATGGGGCAGTGGCACACAGGCCCTGAAGGATTCTCCCTAACTGGAGGTTTTGAGACATATTCAAAGGATAAGTTTCCCCATGTGGAGAAGAGATTTGTTCTGCTTGCTGCCTCATGATATCCCCATATGCTAATATTGGAAACCAGGCCTCTGAGGAGAGATACCTGTAACCAAAAGCAATGAATCTGATTCAGGCCTAGGGGCCTGTCTGATTCAATCTTCTTCTCTGGGGACATCCATCTACGCTGAGCAGAGGTAGATGCTCAGCTGGTTTCAGATGAACCTTGTTTGTCCTGAGCAGCCTACATTATTGGGATGTCCTTGGGGACTCTGGAGGTTTTTCCTAATTTGTACGATTGTGGACAATGGAATGGGCAGAATTCCCGTGGTATGGACAGGCACAGTCCTGATGTGTGGCTCCAGGGGCCCCAGCTTGAAGGGTCTGTGGGCCAGGAATGTGTGGACAGAAGTCTGAAAACACAAACTCGGCTTAGGTTTGGGAAGTAGGTATGGCAGGCCCGATCTACAGACCGTGAGGAGAACTCTTCGAGATACGACAAAAGAGCGAGTGTGAGGCGCTTGCTCAGACTTTTGTCTCTGGATTTGTTGTCAACGATGGCTGTGGAATCTCGGGGAGGCCTCATGGGCCATGGACGAGACTTCCTCTCTGTGAATTTGGTCCAATCCCAATTGTTTGGGGTCAATCTGAAGGATGGGAGGAGTCCTTTTAGTTTTGTTACCTCAGGTGTCCCACCAAAAGAGGGATTCCAAAGCAGAGCTCTGGGGAGGGATGAATGGACAACCCGAAACAATCCAAGTGGGGTGAAGTCGAGAACCGAGGAGGTTGATCCTCAGTTGGGGTTTATGGAGATCCCCATAGAGCAACGTTTTTCTTCTGGAGGGCCAGCATAGGGCTGCATTTTGGTTCCAGAATTCCAAGTCTTGAGGACATGTTTGCCAGGAGTGTGAGGAAGGAAGTCTGAAAACACAATGTAGTACGAGGTTTGGGCCCACTGTGCAGAGGCTGAATCGAGATCTCCTGCATCTGAGGTCAGGGCGAGTATCAGATGTTGCCTCAAGCTGGAGTTTGTGTCCATGACGGCCCCTTCCTGAAGGGGGTGGGGGCGTCATGAGGCCAGGGTAGTTTCCCTATGCTGGGAGTTGTGAGCTGCTAAAAACTTCAAAGTTTCCTTCTTCAGGACAGTCGAGTACTATTGGATGGTTCCAGGATGCCCCATACAGAAAGACTCGGGAGCAGGGGCCTAAGCATTGATGCCGAGAAACGCCAACTCACCTTCCCATTGCCTGGTCGAGACAAGGCACGCTCAATCTGCGGGCTCTTGGGTGAGCTACCCAGAAGGCTGAGTTTAAATGGACTTTCCTGAGGATGAGTCATAATGTGGGTTGGTGGCCATGGAGACCTTGGAATGTGGCAGTAGCTAAGGGACTCTGCAGGATTCTTCAACCCGAAGGGTTTGACACAACTCCAACAAGGAAGCTTTCCATGTGGAGATGAGAGGTGTTCTGTCTGGTGCCTCATGATAGCCCCATATGCTGGTCTTCGAACCCAGGCCTCTGAGGAGTGATACCTCGACACCAAAGCAAGAGTTCATAATAGGGCCTAGGGGCCTGTCTGGTTCAATCTTCTGTCTCTGCGGATATCAATCTGTGTGTCTGCATGGAGTTAGTAGTTGCTCAGCTGGTGTCATAATGCCCCTGTTTGTCCAGTGCGGCTTGCGGTAGTGGGATGTCCTTGGGGACCTTGAGGTTTCTACTATTTTGTAGAGTTGTGGCCAATGGAATGGGCAGTTTCTTAGGAGAGAGCAGGCACAGTTCTGTGGTTTGGCTCCAGGGACCCCAGCCTGAAGGCGGTGTGGGCCACGTTTGTGCAGACAGATATCCAAAAACCCAAACTCAGCTCAGGTTTGGGGCCGAGGTTATGGCAGGCCTGATCTACAGTCCGTGAGGGGAGCTCCTCTGGATATGAAAGAAGGGTGAGAGGGAGGCAGTCGCTCAGTCTTTTTGTCTCTGGATATTTTGTCCACCATGGCCATTTAATGTAGGAGTTGCCTCATGGGTCGTAGAAGTCTCCCTCTCTGGGTAGTTTGTCCAGCCCCCAAGAGTTTGGGGTCATTCTGTGGGAAGGGAAGAGTCCTGTTTTCTGCTTCATGTGTCCCCCCAGTAGAGGGATTCTGGAGCATAGCAGTGGGTACTGACAACTGGAATACTCGCTCTCTGGTTAAGCCTGGGGGCCTATGGATATGACAAGCCCCATATGCAGGATCTTAGTCCAGCCACTGAGAGGCGTTACTTTAATACGGGACTCACGCTACAGGTCACAATGCATGTCTGTGCCCTAGGCGGCCCTCAAGCACTGGCGTGGCCTTTCCTACAATGCAGGTTTTCCCACATTGAATGTTGGACAACATGCCAACCACAAGGTTTCTGGCCATGGGGAAGGAGGAATACTAATTTCTGCATCACGTTCACCCCTGGGCAGTGATTGGAGATAAGGTCTAGGTTCTGAAGCCTGAAAACGAGGTTGGGAAGAGATGACGAACTACAGCCATTGCGGGTCCCTTGTGTCCAGGTTGGAGCCAGCTGTCTAGGTGTCGTTTGGGATGACTTGTCTCAGGCTGTGCCAGACAGGGCATTCGTATTCAGGGTAGGCTGTATAATTGCTTTACAGTCGAGTGGCATGCATTAGATAATCATTCGGGGTTTCTTATTAGCAGCATAGGGCAAAGTTTTTTCTTCTGGAGGGCAGGCAGAGTGCTGCATTGTGGCTTCGGAATTCCCAAAACTGGAGGGCTTGTGGGCCAGGAGAGTGAGGACGGAAGTCTGAGAAACACAAGCTAGGCTTAGGTTTCGGGGAATGGACATGGCAGGCACACTCTGCAGAGCTGAATTGAGATCTCATGAGTCTGAAGTCAGGTCGAGGATCAGACTTTGTCTCAGGTTGGAGTTTCTGTCCATGTTGGCCCCTTCATGAAGAGGGGGGGCATTATGAGGCCATGGGGGTTTTCCCACTATTAGTGTTGTGAGATGCTCCAAACCGCAAGGATTCCTTCTGTGGGACAATTAAGATTTGTTGGATGGCTCCAGGACGTCTCATAAGTTATTTTTCCAGAACAGGGTTCTAAGTATGGATGCCTGGGCAGAAAGCCTCAATTCCAATTGTCTCCTAGCAACAAGAAACGTTTGATCTGCTGGCTTGGGGTAGCATCAGAGGGGGCTGAGTTGGAATGGACTTTCCTGAGGATGGTCTTAAATGAGTTGAAATGGACTTTCCTGAGGATGGTCTTAATGTTGGTTTGAGTCCATGGAGACCTTGGTCTGGGGCAGTGGCACCAGGGCCCTGAAGGATTCTCCTAACCAGAGGTTATAACAAAGCTCCAATGAGCAAGTTTTCCATGGGGAGACGAGATTTGTTCTTATTGGTGCCTCAGGAAACCACCATTTGCTGGTATTGGAAATGAGGCCTCTGAGGAGAGATGCCTGGAAACCAAAGCAATGGATCTGATTAGGGCCTAGGGGCCTGTCCGGTTCAATATTCTTCTCTGGGGACATCTTTTGTCTGAGTGGAGGTAGTTGCTCAGCTGGTTTGAGATCACACCTTTTTGTCCTGGGCGGCCTACACTATTGGGATGGCCTCGGTAACTTTGGAGCTTTTTCCTAATTTGCAAGGTTGTGGCCAATGGAATGGGAAGAATTCTCTTGAAAGGGAAGCACAGTCCTGAGGTGTGGCTCCAGGGACCAAAGAGTGGAGCGTGTGTGGTCCAGGGCTATTTGGACAAAAGTCTGAAAACAGAAAATCCACTTAGGTTTGGGCCTGTAGGTATGGCCGCCCCGATATATAGACCGTGAGGAGAACTCTTCGGGATATGAACAAAGGGCGAAAGTGAGGTGCTTGCTCATGCTTATTTTTTTCTGGATATGTGTCACCGATTGCCATGGAATGTCCGGGTGTCCCTATGGGCCATTGATGAGGCTCCCTTTCTGGGGATTTGACCCAATCCCAAGAGTTTGGGGTTATTCTGTCTGTGGGAAGGGAGGAGGCCTTTCTGTTTTTTTTTTTTTTTTTTTTTTTTTTTTTTTACCTCAGGTGGACCACCAAAAGAGGGATTCCACAGCAGAGTCCTGGGGAGGGGCGACTGGACAACCAGAACTCTGGTTAACATTGGGACCTAAGAACATGGCAAGCCCCATATGTGGGCTCTTGGTCCAGACACTGAGAGGCGTTCCTTGAGCATAGGGCTCACATTGAGTTTCACAATGTGTTTTTTGTTCCCAAGGAGCCCCTCAAGTCAGGGCGTGGCCTAATGTACCATGCTGGTTTCTCCTACACTGAACGTTGCACAATATGGCAACCACAAGTTTTCTGGCCATGGGGAAGAAGGAGTTCTAATTTCTGCAACACTTTCACTCCTGGACTGTGATTGGATTTAAGGTCTAGGTTCTGAAGCCTGAAAACTGAGGTTGGGAAGAGATGAAGACCTAAGGCCATGGTGTGACTGATGTGCGCAGTGTTTGGCCAGCAGTTGAGTGTGGGTTGGGAGGTGCAGGCACAGGCTGTGGCAGACAGGGAATTAGTGCCCAGGCTAAACTGTATCATTGGGGTGCAGTCGAGTTTCGTGCAGGTTGGTACTCATTTGTGGTTACTGGGTAGCCCCAGAGGACAAAGTTTTTCTTCTGGAAGGAAGACACAGTGCCACATAGTGGCTCCAGAATTCCCAAACTGGAAGGCTTGGGGCCAGGAGTTTGAGGAAAAAATTCTGAGAACACAAGCCAGACTTAGATTTCGGGGTGAGGGGACGGCAGGAACCCTCTGCAGAGATGATTCGAGTTCCCGTGTACCTGAAGACAGAGGTAGGATCAGACGTTGGCTCAGGTTGGAGTTTCTGTCCATGACGACCTCTTCATGAAGGGGAGGGTGTCACGAGGCCATGGAGGTTTTCCCACGATGGGAACTGTGAGATGCTCCAAACCGCAATGATTCATTCCGTGGGACAGTCGAGACCTGCTGGATGGCTCCAGGACATCCCATAAGGAAGTTATCCAGAGCAGGGATCTAAGGATGGATGCCTGGGCAGCCTGCCTCCCATTCCAGGTGTCTCATAGCGCCAAGGCAAGTTCGATCTGCTGGATCAAGGGGAGTAACCGAGGCGGGTGTGTTGAAATGGGTGATTGGAGGATGGGTCATAATGTGCATTTGTGTCCATGGAGACCTTGGAATGGGGTGCTTGATCCGGGGCCTTGAGGGATGTTCATAACCGGAGGTTTTGATGGAGCTCTAAAGAGTACGTTTCCTATGTAGAGAAGAGAATTGTTTTGATGAGTGCCTAAGGAATCTCCCATATGCTGGTATTGGAAACCAGGCCTCTGAGGAGATATGCCTGGAAATAAAAGCAATGGATATGATTAGGGCCTGTCCGGTTCAATCTCTTTCCTGGGGATACGTGTCTATGGATCTGAGGGGAGGTATTTGCTCGGCTTGTGTCAGATCGCCCCTGTTATCCTGGGCAGCCTATAATATTGGGAATGGCCTCGGGATTTTGGAGTTTCTCCTAATCTATAGGGTTGTGGCCAATGGAATGGGCAGAAATCCCCTGGAGAGGGCAGGCACAGTTCTGAGTTTGGCTCTAGGGGCCCAGCCTTGAGGGTGTGTGGGCCAGGCCCTGTGGGGACAGAAGTCTGAAAACACAAATTCCGCTTAGGTTTGGGACATAGGTATGGCACGCCCAATCTACAGACCGTGATAACACTTCGGGATATGTAAAAGTGTGAGTTTGAGGTGCTTGCTCAGGTTTTGTCTCTGGATTTGTGTCAACAATGTGGGTCGAATGCTGGCGTGGCCTCATGGGTTGTGGACGGCTTTCCTTCTCTGAGGATTTGACCCAATCCCAAGAGTTTGGGTACATTCTGTGGGATGGGAGGTGTGTTTTCTGTTTTTTTATTTTATTTTATGTTCCTCATGTGTGCCAATAAAAGAGGGATTCCCGAGCAGAGTCCTTGGTAGGGACAACTGGATAACCCCACCTCTGTTTAAGTTTGGGGGCCTAGGGGCATGGCAAGTCCAATATGTGGGCTCTTGATTCAGACACTGAGAGGTCCTCCTTGAGGACAGGGCTCATGCTGAAGGTCACAATGCCTATTTGTGCCCAAGAAGGCCCTCAAGCATGGAAAGGGCCTCATGGGCCACGCTGGATTCTCCTACACTGAACGTTGGAGAATATGCCAACCACAAGGTTTCCGGCCATGGTGAAGGAAGAGTTGTGATTTCTGCATCTCGTTCACCCCTGGACAGTGATTGCAGTTTAGGTCTAGGTTCTGAAACCCGAAAACCGAGTTTGGGAAGAGATGAAGACCTAAGGACCTGATGGGTACAATGAGCTCAGTGTGTGGCTAGCTGTTGAGCGTAGGTCTGGAGGTGTGGGCTCATGCTGTGTCAGACAGGGCATTAGACAGGGTAGACTGTATATTTGGGGTGCAGTCGAGTGGCATTCAGTTGATCCTCATTCGGGTTTCTAGGTAGCTCCATAAGGCAACGTTTTTCTTCTGGAGGGCAGGCAGAGTGTTGCATTGTGGCCCCAGTATTGCCAAACTGTAGGGCTTTTGGGCCAGGGGTGTGAGGATGGTAGTCTGAGAACACAAGCTAGGCTTAGTTTTTGGGGTGAGGGCACAGAAGGCACACTCTGCAGAGCTGAATCAAGATCTCATGCACCTGAAGCCAGGGCGAATATCAGACGTTTACTCAGGTTGGAGTTTCTGTCCATGATGGCCCATTTATAAAGTGGAGCGTCTCAAGAGGCCATGAAGATTTACCCACAATGGTAGTTGTGAGATGCACCAGACTGCAAAGATTCCT
Organism: Mustela putorius furo; assembly: GCF_011764305.1. NCBI lineage: Eukaryota > Metazoa > Chordata > Mammalia > Carnivora > Mustelidae > Mustela > Mustela putorius. The sequence goes on along the minus strand of NW_025422283.1, from coordinate 107,577 downwards.
TCTGTGGGACACTTGAGACCTGTTGGATGGCTCTAGGATGTCCCATATGGAACGACTCCAGGGTAGGGTTCTAAGGATGGATGCCTGGGCAGCCCGCCTCCCATTCTACTTGTCTCCTAGCAACAAGGCAGGTTTGATCTGCAGGCCCTGGGGGAGAAACCAAGGGGGATGAGTTGACATGGACTCTACCGAGGATAGATAATAATGTGGGTTTAAGTCCATGGAGACCTTGGAATGGGGCGCTTGATCCGGGGCCCTGAAAGATTCTCCTAAACAGAGGTTTTTATATAGAGCTCAAAAGAGTACATTTTCTATGTGGAGACGAGATTTTTCTATGAGTGCCTCAGTAATCCCCCATATGCTGGTATTGGTAACCAGGCCTCTGAGGAGAGATGCCTGGAAACAAAAGCAATGGATCTGATTAGGGCCTAAGTGCCTGTCCAGTTCAATCTTATTCTATGGGGATATCTGTCTCTGGGTCTGAGTGGAGGTTGTTTCCTAACTTGTGAAAGATCATCCCTGTTTGTCCTGGGCAGCCAACACTACTGGGATGGCCTCTGGGAGTTTGGAGGTTTCTCCTAATCTATAGGGTTGTGGCCAATGGAAATGGCAGAATTCCCCTGGAGAAAGAAGACAGAGTCCTCAGGTGTGGCTCCAGGGGCCCCAGCTTGCTTGGATGGTGTGTGGGCCAGGACTTTGGGGACAGAAGTCTGAAAACACAAACTCAGCTAAGATTTGGGGATGTATGTATGAAGGCTCGATCTACAGACCGTGAGAATTTTCCGGGCTATGAACAAAGGGAGAGTATGTGGCGTTTGCTCAGGCTTTTGTCTCTGGATTTTGTGCCTACGGTGGCCGTGGAATGTCGGGGTGTCCTCAAGGGCCATGGACAATTTTTTCTTGGTGATTTGGCCTGATCCCAAGTGGTTGGGATCATTCTGTGGATGGGAAGAGTCCTTTCTGAATTTTTTTTTTTTTACCTCAGGTGTCCCACCAAAGAGGGATTCCAGAGCAGTGCCCTGAGTAGGGGTGACTAGACATCTCTAACTCTGGTTGAGATTGGGGGGAGGGACTAGGGGCTTGGCAAGCCCCATATGTGGGCTGTTGTTCCATTCACTAAGAGGCTTTACATGAGGATAGGGCTCACGCTGAGGGTCACAATGTGTGTTTGTGCAAATTGTAGCCCTCAGGGATAGGTGGGGCCTCATAGTCCATGCTGCTTACTCCTACAATGAAACGTTGGACAACATGCCAACCACTAGGTTTCTTGCCATGGCGAAGGAGAAGTTCTGATTCTTGTATCACGTTCACTCCTGAGCAGTGAGTGGAGATAAGGTCTAGGTTCTGAAGGTGAAAACTGAGGTTGGGTAGAGATGATGGCCGAAAGCCATTGTGGGTTTGATATGCTCAGTGTACGGCCAGCTGTCTGGGTGTTGGACTGGAGGTCTGCCTTCAGGCTGTGTCAGACAGGGCTTTAGTGCACAGGCTAGATTGTATAATTGGGGTATGGTCGAGTGGCATGCAGGTTGTTACTCATTTGGCGTTTCTGGTTAGCCCTATAGGGCAACATTCTTCTGCTGGAGGGCAGGCAGAGTGCTGCATTGTTTCTCCAGAATTGCCAAACTGGAGGGGTGTGGCCAGGATTGTGAAGACGGAAGTCTGAGAACACAAGTTAGGCTTAGGTTTCGGGGCAAGGGCACAGCAGGCACACTCTCAAGTGCTGAATCGAGATCTCGTGCTTCTGAATTCAGGGCGTGGATCAGACTTTGGCTTAGGATGGAGTTTCTGTCCATGATGGCCCATTTATGAAGGTGTGGGGCATCATGATGAAATGGAGGTTTTCTCACAGTGGGATTGTGTGATGCTTCAAAGCACAAGGATTCATTCTCCGAGACAGTCAAGACAGGTTGGTTGGATTCAAGACGTCCCATAAAGAAATTCTCCAGAGCAGGGTTCTAAGGATGGATGCCTGGGCAGCCCACCTCGCATTCCAACTGTCTCCTAGTGACAAGGCAAGTTTGATCTGCTGGCTCTGGGTGAGCAGCCGAGGGGGCTGATTTGAAAATGGACTCTCCTGAGGATGGATCATAGTGTAAGTTTGTGTCCTTGGAGACCTTGGAATTGGGCCATGGTGACAGCGCCCTGAAGGATCCTCCTAACCTGACGTATTGACACAGCTCCAATGAGCAAGTTTCTCATGTGGAGATGAGATCTGTTCTGATTGTTTCCTTAGGAAACCCCCATATTCTGATATTGGAAACCAGGCCTCTGAGGAGAGATAAATAGAAACCAAAGCAATGGATCAGAAGTTGGCTCAGGTTGGAGTTTCTGTCCATGATGGCCCCTTTATAAAGGGGAGCATCTCATGAGGCCATGTAGGTTTTCCCACGATAGGAGTTGTGAGATGCTCCAATCTGCAAGGATTCCTTCTGCAGGACAGTCAAGACCTGTTGGAAGGGTCCCAGGACATCCCATATGGAACGGCGCCAGAGCAGGATTCCAACGATGGATGCCTAGAGAGTCTGCTTTGCATTCAAGTTGTTTCCTAGCGACAAGGCAGGTTTGATATTCTGGCTCTGGGGAGTAATCAACGGGGCTGAGTTGCAATGTACTCTCCTGCCGATTGGTCATAATGCGGGTTTGTGTGTCCATGGAGACCTTGGAATAGGGCGGTGGCTCCGGTTACCTGAAGGTTTCTCCTAACTGGAGGTTTTTTACAGAGCTCCAAAGGATAAGTTTCCCATGTGGAGACAAGATTTGTTCTGATTGGTATCTCTGGAATCCCCCATATGCTGGTAATGGAAAACAGGCCTCTGAGGAGAGATGCTTAGAAACAAAAGCAATGGAACCAATTACGTTCTAGGGGCCTGTCCAGTTTAATACCTTTCTCTTGGGATATCTGTCTACGGGTGAGTTGAGGTCGTTGCTCAGCTTGTGACAGATCACACCTCTTTGTACTGGGTGGCCTACACTATTGGAATGGCCTCTGGGACTTTGGAGGTTTCTCCTAATCTGTAGGGTTGTGGCCAATGGAATGGGAAGAATTTCCTTGGAGAGGGCAGGCACAGTCCTGAGGTGTGGCTCCAGGGGCCTCAGCCTGGAGGGTGTGTGGGACAGGGATGTCAGGATAGAAGTCTGAAAACACGGTTTGGGGATGTAGTTATGGCAGGTCCGATATACAGACTTTGAGGAGAATTTTTTGGGCTATGACCTAAGGGTGAGGCTTATGTCTCTGGATTTTGTGTCAATAGTGGCCGTGGAATGTCGGGCTGGCCTCATGGGCCATGGAGGAGTCTTTCTCTCTGGAGATGGCCTGATCCCAAGTGATTGGGGTCATTCTGTGGGTGGGAGGAATCCTTTCTGTGTTTACTTACCTCAAATGTCCCACCAAAGAGGGATTCCAGAGCAGAGCCCTGAGTAGGGGTGAATAGATGTCTCTACCTCTGGTTAATATTGGGTGACTTTGGGCATGGTAGGCCCCATATGTGGGCTCAATGTCCAGCCACTGTGAGGCTTTACTTGAGGACAGGGTTTCAAACTGAGGGTCCCAATGTGTGTTTGTGCCCACCGCAGCTCTTAAGCATGGGCAGGGCCTCAGGGACCCTACACTACCCTCAGGGGCCCTACTACTACTCCTGTAGGCCCTACAGGGGTCATACACAGAACTTTGGATAAGATGCCAACCACAAGATTCTGGCGAGAGGGAAGGAGGAGTTATGATTTCTACATCACGTTCACCCATGGGAAATGAGTAGAGATAAGGTCTAGGTTTCTGTCGCCTGAAAACCAGGTTGGAAAGAGATTGCAACCTAAGGCCATGGCGGTTCAGATGTTCTCAGTGTACGGCAAGCTGTCTGGGAGTCGGTTGGGAATTCAGGCCCCAGGTTGTGTCAGACAGGGCATTAGTGCACAGTCTAGACTATATAATTGGTGTACAGTTGAGTGGCATGCAGGTTTATCCTCATTTGAGGTTTCTGGGTAGACCCATAGGGCAACGTTTTTCTTCTAGAGGGCAGGCAGAGTGCAGCACTGTGTCATCGGAAATCCCAAAATGGAGGGCGTGTGGTCCAGGAGAGTGTGGACAGAAATCTGAGAACACTAGCTATGCTTAGGTTTTGGGGTGAGGGCACAGCAGGTGCACTCTGAAGAGCTTAATCAAGATCACATGCATCTGAAGTCAAGGCGAAGATCAGCCGTTGGCTCAGGTTGGAGTTTCTTTCCATGATCCGACTCCATGAATATTGGGGGCATCATGTGACCTTGGAAGCTTTCCATGATATGAGTTGTGAGGTGGTCCAAGAAGAAGGACACCTGTGGGACAGTCGACACCTGTTGCATGGCTCAAGGATGTCCCATAAGGAACGACAAAAGAGCAGGGTTCTAAGGGTTCTAAGGATCTCTAAGGAGAGATGCCTGGAAACCAAAGCAATGGATTCGATAGGTGCCTAGGGGCCTGTTCGTTCCTTTTTACCTCTGGGGATATCAGTCTACGGGTCTGATGCCGGTAGGTGCTCAGATGGGCCCAGATTGACCCTGTTTGTCCTGGGAAAGCCACAAATATTGCGATGGCCTCAGGGACTTTGGAGGTTTATCCTCGTAGTAGGGTTGTGGCCATTGGAATGGGGATATACAATTCCCTTGGAGAGGGCAAGCACATTCGTCAGTTTTGGCTCCAGGGGTCTGAACCTGTAGGGTGTGTAGGCCAGGGCTGTTTGGACAGTTGTCTGAAAACACAAACTCGGCTTATGTTTCGGGTCATAGGTATGGCAGGACTGATCTACAGACCATGAGGAGAACTCTTCGGGATATGAAAAAAGGGGGAGTGTGAGGCTCTTGCTCAGTTTTTGTCTCTGGATATCGTGTCACTCATGGTCGTGAAATTTCCGGATGACTTCATTGGCAATGGTCGAGTCTTACTCTCTGAGGGTTTGGCCTCTTCCAAAGAGTTTGGGGTCATTCTGTGGGATGGAAGAAGTCCGTTGTTTTGTTGTTGTTGATTTGTTTTGTTTTGTTTTTCAACCTCAGGTGCCCCACCAAATGAGGGATTCCAGAGTAGAGCCCTGGGGAGGGGCGACTGGACAACCAGAAATCTGGTAAAAAATTGGGGGCCTAGGGACATGTCAAGCCCATTATGACATCTAATGGTCCAGCCACTGTGAGGACATACTAGAGGACAAGACTCATGCTGAGGGTCACAATGCACGTTTATGCCCTCATCACACTCAAGAATGGGCGGGGCCTCAGGATGAATGCTGGTGTCTCCTACACTGAACGTTGGACAACATGCCAACCACAAGGTTTCTTGCCATGGGTAAGGAAGAGTTCTGATTTCTCCATCACAGTCACCCCATTGGCAGTGAATGGAGATAAGGTCTAGGTTCTGAAGCCTTAAAACTGAGTTACGGAAGAGATGATGACCTAAGGCCATGGCGGGTCAGCTGTCTGGGTGTTGGTCACGAGGTCCGGACTCAGGTTGTCAGACAGTGCATTAGTGCACACGTTAGACTATATATTTTGGGTGCCTTAGAGTGCCGTGTAGGTTCTTATCTGAAGAACTCTTCAGGATGTGAAGAATGAGCGAGTCTGAGGCGCGTGCTCAGGCTTTTGTCTCTGGATTTTGTATCAGCGATGGCCGTGGAATGTTGGGGTCGCCTCATGGGCCATGGACGAATCTTGCTCTCTGTGGATTTGGCCCGATCCCAATTGTTTTTCGTCAATCTGTGGGATGGGAGGACTCCTTTCAGGTTTCTTGCCTCAGGTGTCCCACCAAAAGAGGAATTCCAAAGCAGAGCCCTGGGGAAGAGTGAAGGGACAACCCGAACTACGGTTAAAAATTGGGGCCTAGGGGCATGGCAAGCCCAATATGCTGTCTCTCCATCCAGCCAATGAGAGGCCTTACCTGAGGACTGGGTTCATGCTGAGGGTCACAATGTGTGTTTGTGACCAATGTGGCCCGCAAGCATGGGCGGGGCCTCATGGGTCACTCTGGTTTCAACTACACTGAACCTTGGAAAACATGCCATCCACAAGGTTTCTTGCCATGGGGAAAGAGTTCTGATGTCGGCATCATTTTCAAACCCGGGCCGTGATTGGAGATAAGGTCTAGGTTCTGAAGCCTGAAAAACCGAGGTTGAGAAGAGATGACGAACTAAGGCCAGGACGGGTCCGATGTGTTCAGTGTGCGGCCAGCTGTCTAGGTGGGGCCAGGAGGTCCACGCTCAGGCTGTGTCAGAAAGGGCATTAGTGCCCAGGTCAGCCTATATATTTGGGGTACAGCCGGATAGCGTGCAGGTTGATCCTCATTTGGGGTTTCTGGGTGCCCCCGAGGGCAATATTTTTCTTCTGTAGGGCAGGCAGAGTGCTGCATTGTAGTTCTGGATTGCCAAACTGGAGGGGGGTTGTGGGCCCGTAGTCTGAGGATGGAAGTCTGAGAACCCAAGCTAGGCCTAGGTTTCTGGGTGAGGATATAGCAGGCACAATCTACAGACCTGAATCGAGAATTCGTTCATCTGAAGTCAGGGAGAGGATCAGACGATCACTCGGGTTGGACATTCTGTCCCTGATGGCCCATTTTTGAAGGGGGGGTGGATCACGAAGCCATGGGGGTTTTCCCACGATGGAGTTGTGAGAAGCTCCCAACTGCAAAGATTTTTCTGCAGGAAAATTGAGACCTGTTGGTTGGCTACAGATCAATGATTCTGCGCAGGGTTCTATGGATGGATGGCGGGGGTGGCCACCTCGCATTCCAATTGTCTCCTAGCAACAAGACAAGTTAGATCTGCTGGATCTCGTGGAGCAACCGAATATGCTGAGTTGAATTGGACTCTCCTGTGTATGTGTCCTAGTATGATTTTGTGTCTATGAAGACCTTGGAATGAAGCGTTAGCACTGGGGCCATGAAGGGTTCTCCTAAAAAGAGGCTTTGACACAACTCTCCACGTGCAAGTTTCCCATGTGTAGATGAGATTTGTTCTGATGGGTGAGTCAAGAAAAAGCCATATGCTGGTACTGAAATCCAGGCCTCTGAAGAAGATGCCTGGAAACCAAAGCAATGGATCCGATTAGCCCTAGGGGCCCTGTTCATTCCTTTTTCCCTCTGGGGGATATCAGTCTACGAGTCTGAGTGCAGGTAGGTTCTCAGATGGGCTCAGATTGCTCCTGTTTGTCCTGGGAAGCCACCACTATTGGGATGGCCTCAGGGAATTTGGAGGTTTATTCTATTAGTAGGGTTGTGGCCATTGGAATGGGCACACAGAATTCCCTTGGAGAGGGCAAGTACAGTCCTCAGGTTGGCTCCAGGGGCCTGAGCCTGTAGGGTGTGTAGGCCTGGGCTGTTTGGATAGTTGTCTTAAAACAGAAACTCGGCTTATGTTTCGGGTCATAGGTATGGCAGGACTGATCTACAGACCATGAGGAGAACTCTTCGCGGTATGAAAAAAGGGCGAGTGTGAGGCTCTTGCTCATGTTTTTATCTCTGGATATCGTGCCGTTCATGGTCATGAAATATCCGGGTGACTTCATGGGAAATGGACGAGTCTTCCTCTCTGGGGGTTTGGCCCCGTCCAAAGAGTTTGGGGTCATTCTGTGGGATGGAAGAAGTCCGTTTTTGTTGTTGTTGTTTGTATTGTTTTTTTTCAACCCCACCAAATGAGGGATTCCAGAGTAGAACACTGGGGAGGTGAGATTGGATAACCAGAAATCTGGTTATATTTGGGGCCTAGGGTCATGTCAAGCCATTATGGCATCTAATGTTCTAGCCACTAAGAGGACGTACTAGGGGACAGGACTCACGCTGAGGTTCACAATACGTGTTTGTGCCCTCGTCGCACACAAGAATGGGCGGGGCCTCAGGGTGAATGCTGCCTTCTCCTACACTGAACGTTGGACAACATGCCAACCACAAGGTTTCTTGCCATGGGTAAGGAAGAGTTCTGATTTCTGCATCACACTCACCCCTGGGCAGTGATTGGAGATAAGGTCTAGGTTCTGAAGCCTGAAAACTAAGGTAGGGAAGAGATGATGACCTAAGGCCATGGCGGGTCTGATATGCTCAGTGTGCGGTCAGCTGTCTGGGTGTTGGTCACGAGGTCCAGGCTCAGGTTGTCAGACAGTGCATTAGTGCCCAGGTTGGACTACATATTTTGGGGTGCATTCGAGTGCCGTGTATGTTCTTATCTGAAGAACTCTTCAGGATATGAAGAATGAGCGAGTCTGAGGCGCGTGCTCAGGCTTTTGTCTCTGGATTTTGTATCAGCGATGGCCGTGGAATGTTGGGGAGGTCTCAAGGGCCATGGACGAATCTTGCTCTCTGTGGATTTGGTCCTATCCCAATTGTTTTTTGTCAATCTGTGGGATGGGAGGACTCCTTTCAGGTTTGTTACCTCAGGTGTCCCAACGAAAGAGGAATTCCAAAGCAGAGCCCTGGGGAAGAGTGAAGGGACAACCCGAACTATGGTTAAAAATTGGGGCCTAGAGGACGCCTGGATGGCTCAGTGGGTTAAGCCGCTGCCTTCGGCTCTGGTCATGATCTCAGGGTCCTGGGATCGAGTCCCGCATCGGGCTCTCTGCTCAGCAGGGAGCCTGCTTCCCTCTCTCTCTCTCTCTGCCTACCTCTCCATCTACTTGTGATTTCGCTCTGTCAAATAAATAAATAAAATCTTTAAAAAAAAAAAATTGGGGCCTAGGGGTAAGGCAAGCAGAATATGCTGTCTCTCCATCCAGGGACTGCGAGGCCTTACCTGAGGACTGGGCTCAGGCTGAGGGACACAATGTGAGTTTGTGACCAATGTGGCCCGCAAGCATGGGCGGGGCATCATGGGCCACACTGGTTTCGACTACACTGAACCTTGGACAACATGCCATCCACAAGTTTTCTGCCATGGGGAAAGAGTTCTGATGTCTGCATCATTTTCAAACCCGGGCCGTGATTGGAGATAATTTCTAGGTTCTGAAGCCTGAAAACCGAGGTTGAGAAGAGATGACGAACTAAGACCATGATGAGTCCGATGTGCTCAGTGTGCGGCCAGCTGTCTGGGTGGGGCCATGAGGTCCAGGCTCAGGCTGTGTCAGAAAGGGCATTAATGCCAATGTCAGCCTATATATTTGGGGTACACCCGAATGGCGTGCAGGTTGATCCACATTTGGGGTTTCTGGGTGCCCCAGAAGGCAATGTTTTTTTCTGGAGGGCAGGCAGAGTGATGCATTATTAGTTCTGGATTGCCAAACTGGAGGGCTTGTGGGCCAGTAGTCTGAGGATAGAAGTCTGAGAACCCAAGGTAGGCCTAGGTTTCTGGGTGAGGATATGGCAGGCACAATCTACAGACCTGAATCGAGATCTCGTGCATCTGAAGTCAGGGCGAAGATCAGACGATCGCTCAGGTTGGACATTCTGTCCCTGATGGCTCCTTCTTGAAGGGGGGCGTGGATCACGATGCCATGCTGGTTTTCCCACGATGGGAGTTGTGAGAAGCTCCCAGCTGCAAAGATTCTTCTGCAGGACAATTGAGACCTGTTGGTTGGCTCCAGGACAACGATTCCGAGCAGGGTTCTAAGGATGGATGGCTGGGTAGCCCCACCTCGCATTCTAATGGTCTCCAAGCAACAAGACAGGTCAGATCTGCTGGATCTGGGGGAGCAACCGAGGAGGATGAGTTGAGATGGACTCTCCCGTGGATGTGTCTTAATATGATTTTGTATCTATGGACACCTTGGAATGAAGCGGTGGCACTGAGGCCCTGAAGGGTTCTCTGAAAGAGAGGCTTTCACACAGCTCCATCGTGCAAGTTTCCCGTGTGTAGATGAGATTTGTTCTGATGGGTGAGTCAAGAAATAGCCATATGCTGTTATTGAAATCCAGGCCTCTGAGGAGAGATGCCTTGAAACCAAAGAAATGGATCCGATAGGTGCCTAGGGGCCTATATTTGTTCCTTTTTTACTTCTGGGGACATCAGTCTATGGGTCTGAGTGCCGGTAGGTGCTCAGATGGGCCCAGATTGCCCCTGTTTGTCCTAGGAAGCCACAACTATTGGGATGGCCTCAGGAGTTTTCGAGGTTTATCCTCTTAGTAGGGTTGTGGCCATTGGAATGGGCACATACGATTCCCATGTAGAGGGCAAGACAAATTCGTCAGGTTTGGCTCCAGGGGCCTGAGCCTGTAGGGTGTGTAGGCCAGGGCAGTTTGGACAGTTGTCTGAAAACACAAACTCGGCTTATGTTTCGGGTCTTTGGTATGGCAGGACTGATCTACAGACCATGAGGAGAACTCTTCGGGATATGAATAAAGGGCGAGTGTGAGGCTCTTGCTTAAGGTTTTTTCTCTGGATATCGTGTCAGTCATGGTCGTGAAATTTCCGGGTGACTTCATGGGATATGGATGAGTCTTACTCTCTGGGGTTTTTGCCCCGTCCAAAGTGTTTGGGGTCATTCTGTGGGATGGAAGAAGTCCGTTGTTCTGTTGTTGATGATTTGTTTTGTTTTGTTTTTTCAACCTCAGGTGTCCCACCAAATGAGGGATTCCAGAGTAGAGCCCTGGGGAGGGGCGACTGGATAATCAGAAATCTGGTTAAAATTGGGGCCTAGGGACATGTAAACCCATTATGACATCTAATGGTACAGCCACTGAGAGGACGTACTAGAGGACAGGATCACGCAGAGGGTCACAATGCGTATTTTTTGCCCTCGTCGCACTCAAGAATGGGCGGGGCCTCAGGCTGAATGCTGGTATCTCCTACACTGAACGTTGGACAACATGCCAACCACAAGGTTTCTTGCCATGGGGAAGGAAACGTTCTGATTTCTGCATCACAGTCACCCCTGCGCAGTGATTGGAGATAAGGTCTAGGTTCTGAAGCCTGAAAACTGAGGTAGGGAAGAGATGATGACCTAAGGCCATGGCAGGTCTGATGTGCTCAGTGTTCGGTCAGCTGTCTGGGTGTTGGTCACGAGATCCAGGCTCAGGTTGTCAGACAGTGCATTAATACCCAGGTTAGACTATATATTTTGGGTGCCTTCGAGTGCCGTGTAGGTTCTTTTCTGAAGAACTCTTCAGGATATGAAGAATGAGCGAGTCTGAAGCGTGTGCTCACGCTTTTGTCTCTGGATTTTGTATCAGCAATGGCCGTGGAATGTTGGCGAGGCCTCATGGGCCATGTACGAATCTTGCTCTCTGTGGATTTGGCCCGATCCCAATTGTTTTTCGTCAATCTTTGGGATGGGAGGACTTCTTTCAAGTTTGTTACCTCAGGTGTCCCACCAAAAGAGGAATTCCAAAGCAGAGCCCTGGGGAAGAGTGAAGGGAAAACCCGAACTATGGTTAAAAATTGGAGCCTAGGGGCATGGCAAGACCAATATGCTGTCTCTCCATCCAGCCACTGAGAGGCCTTACCTGACGACTGGGCTCAGGCTGAGGGTCACAATGTGTGTTTGTGACCAATGTGGCCCGAAAGCATGGGCGGGGCCTCATGGGCCACACTGGTTTCAACTACACTGAACCTTGGACAACATGCCAACCACAAGGTTTCTTGCCATGGGGAAAGAGTTCTGATTTCTGCATCATTTTCAAACCCGGGCCGTGATTGGAGATAAGGTCTAGGTTCTGAAGCCTGAAAACCGAGGTTGAGAAGAGATGACGACCTAAGGCCATGGTGGGTCCGATGTGTTCAGTGTGCGGCCAGCTGTCTGGGTGGGGCCCGGAGGTCCAGGCTCAGGCTGTGTCAGAAAGGGCATTAGTGCCCAGGTCAGCCTATATTGGGGTACAGCCGAAATGCTTTCCCAGTTGATCCTCATTTGGGGTTACTGGGTAGCCGCAGAAGGCAATGATTTTCTTTTGGAGGGCAGGCAGAGTGCTGCATTGTAGTTCTGGATTGCCAAACTAGAGGGCTTGTGGGCCAGTAGTCTGAGGACGGAAGTCTGAGAACCCAAGCTAGGCCTAGGATCTGGGTGAGGATATGGCAGGCAAAATTACAGACCTGAATCGAGATCTCATGCATCTGAATTCAGGGCGAGGATCAGACGATCACTCAGGTTGGACATTCTGTGCCTGATGGCCCCTTCTTGAAGGGGGGGTGGATCACGAGGCCATGGGGGTTTTCCCACTATGGGAGTTGTGAGAAGCTCCCTGCTGCAAAGATTCTTCTGTAGGACAATTGTGACCTGTTGGTTGGCTCCAGGACAATGATTCCGAGCAGGGTTCTAAGGATCGATGGCTGGGTAGCCCACCTCGCATTCCAATTGTCTCCAAGCAACAAGACAGGTTAGATCTGCTGGATCTGGGGGAGCAACCAAGGAGGCTGAGTTGAAATGGACTCTCCCGTGGATGTGTCCTAATATGATTTTGTGTCTATGGAGACCTTGGAATGAAGCGGTGGCACTGGGGCCCTGAAGGGTTCTCCTAAAGAGAGGCTTTCACACAGCTCCATCGTGCAAGTTCCCCATGTGTAGATGAGATTTGTTCTGATGGGTGAGTCAAGAAACAGCCATATGCTTGTACTGAAATCCAGGCCTCTGAGGAGAGATGCCTGGAAACCAAAGCAAAGGATCCGATAGGTGCCTAGGGGCCTGTTCGTTCCTTTTTACCTCTGGGGACATCAGTCTACGGGTCTGAGTGCAGGTATGTGCTCAGATGGGCCCAGATTGCCCCTGTTTGTCCTGGGAAACCACAAATATTGGGATGGCCTCAGGGACTTTGGAGGTTTATCCTCTTAGTAGGGTTGTGGCCTTTGGAAGGGGCACATACAATTCCCTTGGAGAGGGCAAGTACAGTCGTCAGGTTTGGTTAAAGATTCCTGAGCCTGTAGGATGTGTAGGCCACGGCTGTTTGGAATGTTGTCTGAAAACACAAACTCGGCTTATGTTTCGGGTCATAGGTATGGCAGGACTGATCTACAGACCATGAGGAGAACATTTCGGGATATGAAAAAAGGGCGAGTGTGAGGCTCTTGCTCAAGTTTTTGTCTCTGGATATCGTGTCAGTCATGGTCGTGAAATTTCCTGATGACTTCATGGGAACTGGACGAGTCTTACTCTCTGAGGGTTTGGCCCCGTCCAAAGAGTTTGGGGTCATTCTGTGGGATGGAAGAAGTCGTTGCTCTGTTGTTGTTGATTTGTTATCTTTTGATTTTCAAACTCAGGTGTCAAACCAAATGAGGGATTCCAGAGTAGAGCCCTGGGGAGGGGCGACGGGATAACCAGAAATCTGCTTGAAAATTGGGGCCTTGGGACATGTCAAGCCCATTATGACATCTAATGATCCAGCCACTGAGAGGACGTAATAGAGGAGAGGACTCACGCTGAGGGTCACAATGCGTGTTTATGCCCTCGTCGCACACAAGAATGGGCGGGGCCTCAGGGTGAATGCTGCTTTCTCCTACACTGAACGTTGGACAACATGCCAACCACAAGGTTTCTTGCCATGGGTAAGGAAGAGTTCTGATTTCTGCATCACAGTCACCCCTGGGCAGTGACTGGAAATACGGTCTAGATTCTGAAGCCTGAAAACTGAGGTAGGGAAGAGATGATGACCTAAGGCCATGGCGGGTCTGATGTGCTCAGTGTGCGGTCAGCTGTCAGGGTGTTGGTCACGAGGTCCGGGCTCAGGTTGTCAGACAGTGCATTAGTGCCCAGGTTAGACTATATATTTTGGGTGAATTCGAGTGTCGTGTACGTTCTTATCTGAAGAACTCTTCAGGATATGAAGAATGATCGAGTCTGAGGCGCGTGATCAGGCTTTTGTCTCTGGATTTTGTATCAGCTATGGCCGTGGAATGTTTGGGAGGCCTCATGGGCCATGTACGAATCTTGCTCTTTGTGGATTTGGCCCGATCCCAATTGTTTTTCGTCAATCTGTGGGATGGGAGGACTCCTTTCATGTTGTTACCTCAGGTGTCCCACCAAAAGAGGAATTCCTAAGCAGAGCCCTGGGGAAGAGTGAAGGGACAACCCGAACTATGGTTAAAAATCGGGGCCTAAGGGCATGGCAAGCCCAATATGCTGTCTCTCCATCCAGCCACTGAGAGGCCTTACGTGAGTACTGGGCTGAGAATGAGGGTCACAATGTGTGTTTGTGACCAAGGTGGCCCGCAAGCATGGGCGTTGCCTCATGTGCCACACTGATTTCAACTACAGACTCTTCCCTTCCCATAGAATGACCCCAAACTCTTGGGGTCTGGACAAACTACCAGAGAGGGAGACTTCTAAGACCCCTGAGGCAACTCCTACATTAAACGGCCATTGTGTTCAAAAAAATATCCAGAGACAAAAGACTGAGCGACTGCCTCCCTCTCACCCTTCTTTCATATCCAGAGGAGCTCCCCTCACGGACTGTATATCAGGCCAGCCATAACCTCGGCCCCAAACCTGAGCTGAGTTTGGGTTTTTGGATGTCTGTCTGCCCAGCCGTGGCCCACACCGCCTCCAGGCTGGGGTCTCTGGAGCCACACCACAGAACTGTGCCTGCTCTCTCCTAAGAAACTGCCCGTTCCATTGGCCACAACTCTACAAAATAGTAGAAACCTCAAGGTCCCCAAGGACATCCCACTACCGCAAGCCGCACTGGACAAACAGGGGGATTATGACACCAGCTGAGCAACTACTACTTCCATGCAGACACACAGACTGATATCCGCAGAGACAGAAGATTGAACCAGACAGGCCCCTAGGCCCTATTATGAACTCTGGCTTTGGTGTCCAGGTATCACTCCTCAGAGGCCTGGGTTCGAAGACCAGCATATGGGGGCTATCCTGAGGCACCAGACAGAACACCTCTCATCTCCACATGGAAAGCTTCCTTGTTGGAGTTGTGTCAAACCCTTCGGGTTGGAGAATCCTGCAGAGTCCCTCAGCTACTGCCACATTCCAAGGTCTCCATGGCCACCAACCCACATTAGGACTCATCCTCAGGAAAGTCCATTTAAACTCAGCCTTCTGGGTAGCTCACCCAAGAGCCCACAGATTGAGCGTGCCTTGTCTCGACCAGGCAATGGGAAGGTGAGTTGGCGTTTCTCGGCATCCATGCTTAGGCCCCTGCTCTCGAGTCTTTCTGTATGGGGCATCCTGAAACCATCCAATAGTACTCGACTGTCCTGAAGAAGGAAACTTTGAAGTTTGGAGCAGCTAACAACTCCCAGCGTAGGGAAACCTCCCTGGCCTCATTACGCCCCCACCCCCTTCAGAGAGGTGCTGTCATGGACTCAAACTCCAGCTTGAGGCAACATCTGATACTCGCCCTGACCTCAGATGCAGGAGATCTAGATTCAGCCTCTGCACAGTGGGCCCAAACCTCGTGCTCCCTTGTGTTTTCAGACTTCCTTCCTCACACTCCTGGCAAAACATGTCCTCAAGACTTGGAATTCTGGAACCAAAATGCAGCCCTATGCTGGCCCCTCCAGAAGAAAAAACGTTGCTCTATGGGGATCTCCATAAACCCCAAATGAGGATCAACCTGCTCGGTTCTCGACCTCACCCCAATTGGATTGTTCGGGTTGTCCATTCATCCCTCCCCAGAGCTCTGCTTTGGAATCCCTCTTTTGGTGGGACACCTGAGGTAACAAAACTAAAAGGACTCCTCCCATCCTTCAGATTGATCCAAAACAATTGGGATTGGACCTAATTCACAGAGAGGAAGTCTCGTCCATGGCCCATGAGGCCTCCCCGAGATTCCACAGCCATCGTTGACAACAAATCCAGAGACAAAAGTCTGAGCAAGCGCCTCACACTCGCTCTTTTGTCGTATCCCGAAGAGTTCTCCTCACGGTCTGTAGATCGGGCCTGCCATACCTACTTCCCAAACCTAAGCCGAGTTTGTGTTTTCAGACTTCTGTCCCCACATTCCTGGCCCACAGACCCTTCAGGCTGGGGCCCCTGGAGCCACACATCAGGACTGTGCCTGTCCATACCACGGGAATTCTGCCCATTCCATTGTCCACAATCGTACAAATTAGGAAAAACCTCCAGAGTCCCCAAGGACATCCCAATAATGTAGGCCGCCCAGGACAAACAAGGGTCATCTGAAACCAGCTGAGCATCTACCTCTACTCAGCGTAGATGGATGTCCCCAGAGAAGAAGATTGAATCAGACAGGCCCCTAGGCCTGAATCAGATTCATTGCTTTCGGTTACAGGTATCTCTCCTCAGAGGCCTGGTTTCCAATATTAGCATATGGGGATTTCATGAGGCAGCAATCAGAACAAATCTCTTCTCCACATGGGAAAATTATCCTTTGAAGATGTCTCAAAACCTCCAGTTAGGAGAATCCTTCAGGGCCTGTGTGCCACTGCCCCATTACAAGGTCTCCATAGACACAAAAACACATTAGGACCCATCCACAGGAGAGTCCATTTCAACTGAGCGTATTCGGTTGCTCCGCGAGGTCCAGCAGATCTAACTTGTCTTGTTGCTAGGAGACAATTGGAATGTGAGGTGGCCTACCCCGCCATCCAACCTTAAAACCCTGCTCGGAATCGTTGGCCTGGAGCCAACCAACAGGTCTCAATTGTCCTGCAGAAGAATCTTTGAAGTTTGGAGCTTCTCAGAACTCCCATCGTGAGAGAACCCACATGGCCACATTACCCCCCCCCCCTTCTTAAAGGGGCCATCAGGGACATAAGGTCCAACCTGAGTGATCGTCTGATCCTCACTCTGACTTCACAGGCTTCAGAACCTAGACCTTATCTCCAATCACTGCCCAGGTGTGACTGTGATGCATAAATCAGAACTCCTCCTTACCCATGGCAAGAAACCTTCTGTTTGGCATGTTGTACAATGTTCAGTTTAGGAGAAACAAGCATTTACCCTGAGGCCCCGCCCATTCTTGTGTGCGACGTGGGCATAAACACGCATTGTGACCCTTAGCGTGAGTCCTGTCCTCTAGTAAGTCCTCTCAGTGGCTGGACCATTAGATGTCATAATGGGCTTGACATGTCTATATTCCCTAATATTTAACCAGATTTCTGGTTGTCCATTCGCTCCACTCTGGAATCGCTCATTTGGTGGGACACCTGAGGTTAAAAAACAAAACAACAACAACAAAAAAAAACGGATTTCTTCCATCCCACAGAATGACCCCAAACTCCTTGGACGGGGCCAAACCCCCAGAGAGTAGGACTCGTCCATTTCCCATGAAGTCACCCTGAAATTTCATGACCATGAGTGACACGATATCCAGAGACAAAAAACATGAGTAAGAGCCTCACACTCGCCCTTTTTTCATATCCCGAAGGGTTCTCCTCACGGTCTGTAGATCAGTCCTGCCATTCCTATGATCCAAACATAAGCCGTGTTTGTGTATTCAGACATCTGTCCAAACAGTTCTGGCCTACACACCCTACATGCTCAGGCCCCTGGTGCCAAACCTGAGGACTGTACTTGCCCTCTCCAAGGGAATTGGGTGTGCCCATTCCAATGGCTATAAACCTACTAATAGGATAAACCTCCAAAGTCCCTGAGGCCATCTCAATATTGGTGGCTTCCCATGACAAACAGTGGCAATCTGAGCTCATCTGAGCACCTACCTGCACTCAGTCCCATAGACTGATGTCCCCAGATGTAAAAAGGAACGACCAGAACCCTAGGCACCTATCAGATCCATTGCTTTGCTTTCCAGGCATCTCTCCTCAGCGTCCTGGATTTCAATACCAGCATATGGCTGTTACTTGATTCACCCATCAAAACAAATCTCATCTACACATGGGAAACTTGCACGTTGGAGCTGTGTCAAAGCCTCTTTAGGAGATCCATTCCGACCCCCAGTGCCACCGCTTCATTCCAAGGTCTCCTTAGACACAAAGACACATTAGGACCCATCCACAGGAGAGTCCATTTCAACTCAGCCTCCTCGGTTGCTTCCCCAGATCCAACAGATCTAACATGTCTTGTTGCTAGGAATCAATTGGAATGCGAGGTGGGCTACCCAGCCATCCATCCTTAGAACTCTGCTCGGAATCCTTGGCCTGGCTCCAACCAACAGGTCTCAATTGTCCTGCAGAAGAATCTTTGCAGTTTGGAGCTTCTCACAACTCCCATCTTGGGAAATCCCCCAATGGCCTCGTGAACCCCCCCCCCCCTTTATGAAGAGGGCATCAGGGACAGAAAGTCCAACCTGAGCGTTCGTCTGATCATTGCCCTGACTTCAGATGCACGAGATCTCGATTCAGTTCTGTCCATTGTGCCTGCCATGTCCTCACCCAGAATCCTAAGCATAGCTTGTGTTCTCAGACTTCCGTTCTTAGGTTCAATGGGCACAAGGGTCTGACTGACACAGACTGAGCCACGACGTCCAGTCAACCCACCCAGAGATGGGCCCCATTTCCTGAAGGTGTGACTTCCTGTGTCCTGAAACCAACATCTCTACTCAACCTGTATATTCAGTCCTCTGTCCCACACCGTAGCTCAAACCCATGCCTATGGAGGAGCCTCACACACAAGAGTACTCCTCCTTCCCAACTCTCTGTGTGGCAACCAGCTGCATGGCCCATGAGACCACGGTCACACATGGAAGACTCCCTGGATACAAACAGGCAGCGTGAGCTTGCTTTCAAACAAAACCCCGCAGTAGCTGGATCAGGAGCCCACAGAGTGGGACTTCCAGGACCCTAAGGGCAAATCCTCACCCTTGTTAATGTTTTCAAGTCACCCATACCCAGAACCTGTCTCTGGAATCCCTATTTGGGTGTCCTCTGAGACGTTGTGAAACAACAGTCTTCCCTTCCCACACAGAGACACCAAACTCTTGGGAGCTGAGCAGAATCCCCAGAGATGAAGAATTTCTCATGGACTCATGAAGCCACCCCTACCTTTCGCGACCATCCCGGGCACACACCTGACAGAAGAACCTGCGCTATGACACCTTAATTTCAGTACACTATGAGCTGCCCTCTGGGCCTGAACATCGGACCTGTGATCACCTCGGCCCTCACTCTAACCCTAGTTTGTTTTTGCAGATATCTCTCCCCAAAGCGCTGGCCCACATGCCCCCCCAGGATGGGGCCTATGGTGCCACACCAGATGACTGTCCTTACACTCCCAAAGGAAACTCTGACCTTCACGGTTGCCCAAACACTGAAGATTAGGAGCAAAGTAAAACCCCCTGAGCCCACCCTAATTTCTAAGAAGGCTCTGGACCCAAATGCACATTCTGACACACAATATGCCACTGCCTCCAGGCAGACATCCAAATCCAAGGGCCTGAGTCAGAAGTTTGAACCTGCCATGACTATAGGACTTCATTGATACCCAAGTTTAGATTTTTAGGCACTGTTTCCAGAGGCCTGTTCTCCAATACTGACTTATATTCCAACATGTAATCCCTGAGCCACACAACAGAACAACTCTTGTCCCCAGAAGGAAACCGTGCTCTTGGACATGTGTCAAACTCTCAGGGTAGAAGAATCCTGCAAGTACCCTTTGCCAACAGTGCATTGTAAGATCTCCCTGGTAACAAACCAGCATTGTGACCCATGTGCAAGATATTCCATGTCAACTCAAGGCCTTGGTATTCGCCCCAGTGTCATCAGAACGAAACTGCCATATTCCTCAGCTCCAATGGTCAATGGAGGTGTGCTTTCCAGGCATCCATGCCGAAGAGCTCTGCTACCCAAACATGGGGTACTGTGGAGCAAACAAACCAGACTCCACCTGTCCAGTAGAAGGAAACCTTGCTGTTTGGAGCATCTCATAAGTCTCAGCGTCTCAGCGTAGGAAATCATCCATGGGCTCTTGATGCCACCCCTCCATTTATTGGTCATTGTAGACAAAAAACAGTAGTGTGAGCAAACATCTGACATCCGTCCTTACTCAGGTGCTGGATATATCAAAAAAGACGCTTCACACTGGAACTGCGTTCCGCTTGGCACTGAATTGTACAGTAGCTTGTGTCTACAATTCCATCCTCACCCTACTGCTCCCCAAGGCCTCTTGATATTGAATTCTGGAGCCGCAATGCAGCATTCTGTCTCCCTCATAGGAATAAGTACCTGGTTAGTCTGCCCAGAATCCCCACATTAGGATCAGTCTGCTTGGCCCTGGAGGGAACCCCGATTTATAGACTTCCCTGGCCACTAGTGTTGTGTCTTACAGAGCCTGTGTCCCGACCTAGAGTCAGTCACAGGGAGTGCAGGTCCCATATCTAGCATGTGGGACTGGCCATGGCCCAAGTCTGTCACCTCTACCCATACTTGGTATTCTCGCACCTTTCCCCAGATTTTGCTGAAATCCTTCCAATGGGGGAACCTGAAACACTATAGAGTTCTACTCCTTTTCCATGGAAGGACACCTGGGTGTTGAAATGGGTATCCAACTCTCAAAGTGGGAGCAAGGTACATGGCCAATGTGACCAGGCCAACTCCTGATGGCTCCCCAGGGCACAAACAGGCATTGTGACCCTCACCCAAGTATTCTTTCAAACAAACTCTCTCAGTTCCACCACAAGGTCCTGCATTGCAGGCCTGGTACTCCCCTAACCCCAAATTCTAACCCTTGGTGGGGATTTTCCAGGCGCCCAGACTTAGAACCCATATCTAAAATCCCTGTTTTGGGGCACCTCTAAGATGGAAAACAGCACTCTTATTTTCCCCGAAAAAAAGCCACCAAGCTAAGGGGAGCCGCCAGGATCCTTAGAGACAAAAAGTCTGCCATGGATGCATGAGACATCACCTACATTCTGAGGTCATTCTGGACACACAATCCAGATGGAAAAGTCTGTGCTACTGTCTTCTAGTCATCCTAATTACAGTTGCTGATGAGCTGACCTCCAGGTCTATGCATTTGGCCTGTGATCACCTCGCGACTATTCCGAACCTGAATTTGTGTTTGCAGACTTCTTTCCCAAAACCATGGCTCACATGCCCTCCTGGATGGGGTCACACGAGGTGCACCAAAGGACTGTGGCTGAATTCCCAAAGGAAATTGTGCCTATCACAGTTGCCCAAACCTTCCAGATTAAGAGAAACCTGCAAGGCCCCTGAGCTCACTCCAATTTTGGCGGCTGTCTGGATGCAAATGCACAGAATGAAACACCCCCTGATTAGCTACATTCAGATGGACAGCCACGTCAATGGTCCTGAGTCAGAAGATTGAACCTCACAAGCCATTGGACCTCATTGGAACAACTGATTAGGTTTTCAGGCATCTGTCCTCAGGGTTCTGTTCTGGAATACCATCTTATGATACGTCTGAAGGGCAGCCCCAACGCGCATGGCCGGCATCGCGAGCGCTCGAGCATGCACCTCATCAGGAAGCCCTCCTTGAGGCAGGCTACAGTGAGGCCGACGCCTCCTGCTAATCCTCGGCCTGCGGGGGTTCCCTCCCTGGTGCTGGCCCATGAGGCCGGGCCGACCAGGAACACCGGGATCCAAATTTCACCTGCTTCCCAGCCTTCTGCTTCCGGGGGTCCTGTCCGTCGGTGCCTCCATCTGGGGAACCCTGGATCCCGCAGACACGCCTCCCCCTCCCACCCCAGCGCCAACGGTGCCTTTGGGTGCTTCAGACAAGACACGGAGCGAGAGAAACCTGTCCAAACAGCTCTGGCCTACACACCCTACAGGCTCAGGCCCCTGGACCCAAACCTGAGGACTGTGCTTGCCCTCTCCAAGGGAATTGTATGTGCCCATTCAAATGGCCAAAACCCAACTAATAGGATAAACCTCCAAAGTCCCTGAGGCCATCCCAATAGTTGACTTCCCAGGACAAACAGGGGCAATCTGAGCCCATCTGAGCACCTACCTGCACTCAGACCCGTAGACTGATGGCCCAGAAGTAAAAAAGGAACGAACAGGCCCCTAAGCACTAATCAGATCCATTGCTTTGTTTTCCAGGCATTTCTCCTCAGAGGCCTGGATTTCAATACCAGCATATGGCTGTTTTCTTGACTCACCCATCAGAACAAATCTCATGTACACATGGGAAACTAGCACGTTGGAGCTGTGTCAAAGCCTCTGTTTAGGAGAACCCTACAGGGCCCCAGTGCCACCGCTTATTTCCAAGGTCTCCATAGACACTAAATCATATTAGGACACATCAACGGGAGAGTCCATTTCATCTCAGCCTCCTCGGTTGCTCCCCCAGATCCAGCAGATCTAACCTGTCTTGTTGCTTGGAGATAATTGGAATGCGAGGTGGGCTAGCCGGCACTCCATCCTTAGAACCCTGCTCGGAATCGTTGTCCTGGAGTCAACCAACAGGTCTCAATTGTCCTGCAGAAGAATCCTTGGAGTTGGGAGCTTCTCACTACTCCCATCGTGGGAAAACCCCCATGGCCTCGTGATCCACCCCCCTTTTCAAGAAGGGGCCATCAGGGACAGAATGTCCAACCTGAGCGATCGTCTGATCCTCGCCCTGACTTCAGACACACGAGATCTCGATTCAGGTCTGTAGATTTTGCCTGCCATATCCTCACTCAGAAACCTAGGCCTAGTTTGGTTTCTCAGACATCCGTCCTCAGGCTACCGGCCCACTAGCCCTCCAGTTTGGCAATCCAGAACTACAATGCAGCACTCTGCCTGCCCTCCAGAAGAAAAACATTGCCCTCTGGGGCTACCCAGACACCCCCAATGAGGATCAACCTGCACGCCATTTGGCTGTACCCCAAATATATAGGCTGACCTTGGCACTAATGCCCTTTCTGACACAGCCTGAGCCTGGAACTCCTGGCCCCACCCAGACAGCTGGCTGCACACGGAGCACATCGGACCCGCCATGGCCTTAGGTCCTCATCTCTTCTCAACCTCGGTTTTCAGGCTTCAGAACCTAGACCTTATCTCCAATCACTGCCCTGGTTTGAAAATGATGCAGAAATCAGAACTCTTTCCCCATGACAAGAAACCTTGTGGTTGGCATGTTGCCCACGGTTCAGTGTAGTTGAAACCAGTGTGGCCCATGAGGCCCCGCCCATGCTTGCGGGCCACATTGGTCACAAACACACATTGTGAACTTCAGCCTGAGCCCAGTCCTCAGGTAAGGCCTCTCAGTGGCTGGATGGAGAGACAGCATATCGGGCTTGCCATGCCCCTAGGTCCCAATTTTTAACCATAGTTTGGGTTGTCCCTTCACTCTTCCCCAGGGCTTTGCTTTGGAATTCCTATTTTGGTGGGACACCTGAGGTATTAAAACTGAAAGAGGCATCCCATCCCACAGATTGACGAAAAACAATTGGGATCGGGCCAAATCCACAGAGAGCAAGATTCGTCCATGGCCCATGAGGCCTCCCCAACATTACACAGCCTTCGCTGATACAAAATCCAGAGACAAAAGCCTGAGCACGCGCCTCAGACTCGCTAATTCTTCATATCCTGAAGAGTTCTTCAGATAAGGACCTACACGGCACTCGAATGCACCCAAAATATATAGTCTAACCTGGGCACTAATGCACTGTCTGACAACCTGAGCCCGGACCTCGTGACCAACACCCAGACAGCTGACCGCACACTGAGCACATCAGACCCGCCATGGCCTTAGGTCATCATCTCTTCCCTACCTCAGTTTTCAGGCATCAGAACCTAGACCTTATCTCCAATCACTACCCATGGGTGACTGCGATGCAAAAATCAGAACTCTTCCTTACCCATGGCAAGAAACCTTGTGGTTGGCATGTTGTCCAATGATCAGTGTAGGAGAAACCAGCATTCACCCTGAGGCTCCGCCCATTTGAGTGAAACGAGGGCAGATGCACGCATTGTGACCCTCAGCGTGAGTCCTGTCCTCTAGTACGTCCTCTCAGTGGCTGGACCATTAGATGTCATAAAGAGCTTGACATGTCCCTAGGCCCCAATTTTTAACCAGATTTCTGGTTGTCCAGTCGCCCCTTCCCAGGGCTCTACTCTGGAATCCCACATTTGGTGGGACACCTGAGGTTGAAAAACAAAACAAAACAAATCAACAACAACAGAACAACGGACTTCTTCCATCCCACAGAATGACCCCAAACTCTTTGGACGGGGCCAAACCCCCAGAGAGTAAGACCCGTCCATTTCCCATGAAGTCACCCGGAAATTTCACGACCATGAGTGACACGATATCCAGAGACAAAAACTTGAGCAAGAGCCTCACACTCGACCTTTTTTCATATCCCGAAGAGTTATCCTCATGGTCTGTAGATCAGTCCTGCCATACATATGACCCGAAACATAAGCCGAGTTTGTGTTTTCAGACAACTAGCCAAACAGACCTGGCCTACACACCCTACAGGCTCAGGCCCCTGGAGCCAAACCTGGCGACTGTGCTTGCCCTCTTCAAGGGAATTTATGTGCCCATTCCAATGCCCACAATCCTACTAAGGGATAAACCTCCAAATTCCCTGAGGCCATCCCAATATTTGTGGCTTCCCAGGACAATCAGGGGCAATCTGGGCCCATCTGAGCACCTACCGGCACTCAGACCCGTAGACTGATGTCCCCAGAGGTCAAAAGGAATGAACAGGCCCCTTGGCACCTATCGGATCCATTTCTTTGGTTTCCAGGCATCTCTCCTCAGAGGCCTGGATTTCAATAACAGCATATGGCTGTTTCTGGACTCACCCATCAGAACAAATCTCATCTACACATGGGAAACTTGCACGATGGAGCTGTGTGAAATCCTCTCTTTAGGAGAACCCTTCAGGGCCCCAGTGCCACCGCTTCATTCCAAGTTCTCCATAGTCACAATATCATATTAGGACACATCCACGGGAGAGTCCATTTCAACTCAGCCTCCTCGGTTGCTCTCCCAGATTCCAGCAGATCTATCCTGTCTTGTTGCTTGGAGACAATTGGAATGCGAGGTGGGCTACCCAGGCATCCATCCTTAGAACCCTGCTCGGAATCGTTTTCCTGGAGCCAACCAACAGGTCTCAATTGTCCTGCAGAAGAATCTTTGGAGTTGGGAGCTTCTCACATCTCCCCTCGTGGGAAAACCCCCGTGGCCTCGTGATCCACCCCTCCTTCAAGAAGGGGCCATCAGGGACAGAATGTCCAACCTGAGCGATCGTCTGATCCTCGCCCTGACTTCAGATGCTCGAGATCATGATTCAGGTTGGTCTGTGGATTGTGCCTGCCATATCCTCACCCAGAAATTTAGGCCTAGCTTGGATTCTCAGACTTCCGTCCTCAGACTACTGGCCCACAAGCCCTCTAGTTTGGAAAACCAGAACTACAATGCAGCACTCTGCCTGCCCTCCAGAAGAAAAACATTGCCCTCTGGGGCTACCCAGAAACCCCAAATGAGGATCAACCTGCACGCCATTAGGCTGTACCCCAAATATATAGGCTGACCTGGGCAATTATGCCCTTTCTGACACAGCCTGAGCCTGGAACTCCTGGCCTCACCCAGACAGCTGGCCGCACACTGAGCACATCGGACCCGCCATGGCCTTAGGTCATCATCTCTTCTCAACCTCGGTTTTCAGTCTTCAGAACCTAGACCTTATCTCCAATCACGGCCCGGGTTTGAAAATGATGCAGAAATCAAAACTCTTTTCCCCATGGCAACAAACCTTGTTGTTGGCATGTTGTCCAAGTTTCAGTGTAGTTGAAACCAGTGTGGCCCATGAGGCCCCGCCCATGCTTGCGGGCCACATTGGTCACAACTCACATTGTGACCCTCAGCCTGAGCCCAGTCCTCAGGTAAGGCCTCTCAGTGGCAGGATGGAGAGACAGCATATTGGGCTTTCCATGCCCCTAGGCCCCAATTTTTAACCGTAGTTCGGGTTGTGTCTTCACTCTTCCCCAGGGCTCTGCTTTGGAATTCCTCTTTAGGTGGGACACCTGAGGTAACAAACCTGAAAGGGGTCCTCCCATCGCACAGATTGACGAAAAACAATTGGGATCGGGCCAAATCCACAGAGAGCAAGATTCGTCCATGG
Source organism: Mustela putorius furo (assembly GCF_011764305.1). NCBI lineage: Eukaryota > Metazoa > Chordata > Mammalia > Carnivora > Mustelidae > Mustela > Mustela putorius. The sequence goes on along the minus strand of NW_025422283.1, from coordinate 81,755 downwards.
CCCATGAGGCCTCCCCAACTTTCCACGGCCATCGCTGATAAAAAATTCAGAGACAAAAGCCTGAGCACGCGCCTCAGACTCGCTCATTCTTCATATCCTGAAGAGTTCTTCAGATAAGAACCTACACGGCACTCGAATGCACCCAAAATATTTAGTCTAACCTGGGCACTAATGCCCTGTCTGACAACCTGAGCCCGGACCTCCTGACCAACACCCAGACAGTTGACCGCACACTGAGCACATCAGCCCCGCCATGGCCTTAGGTCATCATCTCTTCCCTACCTCAGTTTTCAGGCTTCAGAACCTAGACCTTATCTCCAATCACTGCCCAGGGGTGACTGTGATGCAGAAATCAGAACTCTTCCTTACCCATGGCAAGAAACCTTGTGGTTGGCATGTTATCCAACGTTCAGTGTAGGAGAAACAAGCATTCACCCTGAGGCCCCGCCCAACCTTGAGTGCGACGAGGGCATAAACACGGATTGCGACCCTCAGCGTGAGTCCTGTCCTCTAGTATGTCCTCTCAGTGGCTGCACCATTAGATGTCATAATGGGCTTGGCATGTCCCTAGGCCCCAATTTTTAACCAGATTTCTGGTTGTCCAGTCGCCCATCCCCAGCGCTCTACTCTGGAATCCCTCATTTGGTGGGACACCTGAGGTTGAAAAACAAATCAAAACAAATCAAGAACAACAGAACAACGGACTTCTTCCATCCCCCAGAATGATCTCAAACTCTTTGGATGGGGCCAAACCCCCAGAGGGTAAGACTCGTCCATTTCCCAGGAAGTCACCTGGAAATTTCACGACCATGAGTGACACGATATCCAGAGACAAAAACTTGAGCAAGAGCCTCACACTCGACCTTTTTTCATATCCCGAAGAGTTCTCCTCATGGTCTGTAGATCAGTCCTGCCATACCTATGATCCGAAACATAAGCCGAGTTTGTGTTTTCAGACAACTGTCCAAACAGCCCTGGCCTACACACCCTACAGGCTCAGGCCCCTGGAGCCAAACCTTACGACAGTGCTTGCCCTCTCCAAGGGAATTGTATGTGCCCATTTCACTGGCCACAACCCTACTAAGAGGATAAACCTCCAAAGACCCTGAGGCCATCCCAATATTTGTGGCATCCCAGGACAAACAGGGGCAATCTGGGCCCATCTGAGCACCTACCAGCACTCAGACCCAGAGACTGATGGCCCCAGAGGTAAAAAGGAACGAACAGGCCCCTAGGCACCTTTCGGATCCATTGCTTTGGTTTCCAGGCATCTCTCCTTTGAGATCCTTAGAACCCTTAGAACCCTGCTCGTGTGTCGTTCCTTATCCTTGAGCCATCCAACAGGTTTCGACTGTCCCACAGGAGTCCTTGTTCATGGACCACCTCACAACTCATATCATGGATAGCTTCCAAGGTCACATGATGCCCCCAATCTTCATGAAGTCGGATCATGGAAAGAAACTCCAACCTGAGCCAACGGCTGATCTTCGCCTTGACTTCAGATGCATGAGATCTTGATTAAGCTCTTCAGAGTGCACCTGCTGTGCCCTCACCCCAAAACCTAAGCATAGCTAGTGTTCTCAGACTTCCGTCCTCACTCTCCTAGACCACACGCCCTCCATTTTGGGATTTCCGATGACACAGTGCTGCACTCTGCCTGCCCTCTAGAAGAAAAACGTTGCCCTATGGGTCTACCCAGAAACCTCAAATGAGGATAAACCTGCATGCCACTCAACTGTACACCAATTATATAGTCTAGCCTGTGCACTAATGCCCTGTCTGACACAACCTGAGGCCTGAATTCCCAAACGACACCCAGACAGCTTGCCGTACACTGAGAACATCTGAACCGCCATGGCCTTAGGTTGCCATCTCTTTCCAACCTGGTTTTCAGGCTACAGAAACCTAGACCTTATCTCTACTCATTTCCCATGGGTGAACGTGATGCAGAAATCATAACTCCTCCTTCCCTCTCGGCAGAATCTTGTGGTTGGCATCTTATCCAAAGTTCAGTGTAGGACCCTTGTAGGGCCTACAGGTGTAGTAGTAGGGCCCCTGAGGGTAGTGTAGGATCCCTGAGGCCCTGCCCATGCTTAAGAGCTGCTGCGGTGGGCACAAAACACACATTGGGACCCTCAGTTTGAGCCCTGTCCTCAAGTAAAGCCTCTCAGTGGCTGGACCATGCGCCCGCATATGGGGCCTGCCATGCCCCAAGTCACCCAATCTTAACCAAAGGTAGAGACATCTAGTCACCCCTACTCAGGGCTCTGCTCTGGAATTCCTCTTTGGTGGGACATTTGAGGTAAGTAAACACAGAAAGGGATTCCTCCCACCCACAGAATGACCCCAATCACTTGGGATCAGGCCATCCCCAGAGAGAAAGACTCGTCCATGGCCCATGAGGCCAGCCCGACATTCCACGGCCACTATTGACACAAAATCCAGAGACATAAGCCTCACCCTTAGGTCATAGCCCAAAAAATTCTCCTCATAGTCTGTAGATCGGGCCTGCCATACCTACGTCACAAACCGTGTTTTCAGACTTCTATCCTGACATCCCTGTCCCACACACCATCCAGGCTGAGGACCCTGGAGCCACACCTCAGGACTGTGCCTGCCCTCTCCAAGGAAATTCTTCCCATTCCATTGGCAACAACCCTACAGATTAGGAGAAACCACCAAAGTCCCAGAGGCCATTCCAATAGTGTAGGCCGTCCAGTACAAAGAGGGGTGATCTGTCACAAGCTGAGCAACGACCTCAACTCACCCGTAGACAGATATCCCAAGAGAAAGGTATTAAATTGGACATGCCCCTAGAACGTAATGGGTTCCATTGCTTTTGTTTCTAAGCATCTCTCCTCAGAGGCCTGTTTTCCAATACCAGCCTATGGGGGATTCCAGAGATACCAAGCAGAACAAATCTTGTCTCAACATGGGAAACTTATCCTTTGGAGCTCTGTAAAAACCTCCAGTTAGGAGAAACCTTCAGGTAACCGGAGCCACCGCCCTATTCCAAGGTCTCCATGGACACAAACCCGCATTATGACCATTCGGCAGGAGAGTACATTTCAACTCAGCCCCGTTGATTACTCCCCCAGAGCCAGAATATCAAACCTGCCTTGTCGCTAGGAGACAACTGGAATGCAAAGCAGACTCTCTAGGCATCCATCGTTGTAATCCTGCTCTGGCGCCGTTCCATATGGGATGTCCTGGGAGCCTTACAACAGGTCTTGACTGTCCCGCAGAAGGAATCCTTGCAGATTGGAGCATCTCACAACTCCTATCGTGGGAAAACCTACATGGCCTCATGAGATGCTCCCCTTTATAAATGGGCCATCATGGACAGAAACTCCAACCTGAACCAATTTCTGATCTATTGCTTTGGTTCTATATGTACCTCTCCTCAGAGGCCTCGTTTCCAATATCAGAATATGGGGGTTTCCTAAGGAAACAATCAGAAGAGATCTCATCTCCACATGAGAAACTTGTTCTTTGGAGCTGTGTCAATACCTCAGGGTTAGGAGGATCCTTCAGGGCGCTGGCACCATGGCCCAATTCCAAGGTCTCCAAGGACACAAACTTACATTATGATCCATCCTCAGGAGAGTCCATTTCAAATCAGCCCCCTCGGCTGCTCACCCAGAGCCAGCAGATCAAACCTGCCTTGTCACTAGGAGACAGTTGGAATGCGAGGTGGGCTGCCCAGGCATCCATCCTTAGAACCCTGCTCTGGGGAATTTCTTTATGGGACGTCTTGAATCCAAACAACCTGTCTTGACTGTCTCGCAGAATGAATCCTTGTAGTTTGAAGCATCACAGAGTCCCAGTGTGAGAAAACCTCCATTTCCCCATGATGCCCCACACCTTCATAAATGGGCCATCATGGACAGAAACTCCATCCTAAGCCAAAGTCTGATCCGCGCCCTGAATTCAGAAACACGAGATCTCGATTCAGCACTTGAGAGTGTGCCTGCTGTGCCCTCGCCCCGAATCCTAAGCCTAACTTGTGTCCTCAGACTTCCGTCTTCACAATCCTGGCCACACCCCTCCAGTTTGGCAATTCTGGAGACACAATGCAGCACTCTGCCTGCCCTCCAGAAGAAAAATGTTGCCCTATAGGGCTAACCAGAAACGCCAAATGAGTAACAACCTGCATGCCACTCGACCATACCCCAATTATACAATCTAGCCTGTGCACTAAAGCCCTGTCTGACACAGCCTGAGGGCAGACCTCCAGTCCAACACCCAGACAGCTGGCCGTACACTGAGCATATCAAACCCACAATGGCTTTCGGCCATCATCTCTACCCAACCTCAGTTTTCACCTTCAGAACCTAGACCTTATCTCCACTCACTGCTCAGGAGTGAACGTGATACAAGAATCAGAACTTCTCCTTCGCCATGGCAAGAAAACTTGTGGTTGGCATATTCTCCAACGTTCAGTGTAGGAGAATCCAGCGTGGCCCATGAGGCCCTTCCCATGCTTGAGGGCCTTGTTGGGCACAAATAGGCATTGTGACCCTCAGCATGAGCCCTGTCCTCTGGAAGACCTCTCAGTGTCTGAATCAAGAGCCCACATATTGGACTTGCCAAGCCCCTAGGCCCCCAAACTTATACAGAGGTGGGGTTATCCAGTTGTCCCTCCCAAGGAGTCTGCTCTGGAATCCCTCTTTTATTGGCATTCATGAGGTACATAAAATAAAATAAAAAACAGAAAGGACTCCTCCCATCCCACAGAATGTACCCAAACTCTTGGGATTGGGTCAAATCCTCAGAGAAGGAAAGCCGTCCACAACCCATGAGGCCACGCCAGCATTCGACCCACATTGTTGACACAAATCCAGAGACAAAACCTGAGCAAGCACCTCAAACTCACCCTTTTTCATATCCCGAAGTGTTATCACGGTCTGTAGATTGGGCGTGCCATACCTATGTCCCCAATCCTAAGCGGAGTTTGTGTTTTCAGACTTCTGTCCCCACAGGCCTGGCCCACACACCTTCAAGGCTGGGCCCCTAGAGCCAAACTTAGAACTGTGCCTGCCCTCTCCAGGGGATTTCTTCCCATTCCTTTGGCCACAACCCTATTGCTTAGGAGAAACTCCAACGTCCCGAGGCCATTCCCAATATTATAGGCTGCCCAGGACAAACAGGGGCGATCTGACACAAGCCGAGCAACTACCTCCCCTCAGATCCATAGACACGTATCCCCAGGAAAGACATTGAACCGGACAGGCACCTAGGGCCTAATCATATCCATTGCTTTTGTTTCCAGGCATCTCTCCTCAGAGGCCTGGTTTCCAATACCAGCATATGGGAGATTCCTTAGGCACTCATCAAAACAATTCTCTTCTCTACATAGGAAACGTACTCTTTAGAGCTCCATCAAAACCTCCGGTTATGAACATCCCTCAAGGCCCCGGATCAAGCACCCCATTCCAAGGTCTCCATGGACACAAATGCACATTATGACCCATCCTCAACTCACCCATTTCAACACACCCGCCTCGGTTACTCCCCTAGATCTAGAAGATCGAACTTGCCTTGGCGCTATGAGACACCTGGAATGGGAGGCAGGCTGCCCAGGCATCCATCCTTAGAACCCTGCTCTGGATAACTTCCTTATGGGATGTCCTGGAGCCATCCAGCAGGTCTCGACTGTCCCACGGTAGGAATCATTGCGGTTTGGAGCATCTCACAGTTCCCATCGTGGGAAAACCTCCATGGCCTCGTGACACCCTCCCCTTCATGAAGGGGCCGTCACGGACAGAAACTCCAACGTGAGCCAAAGTCTGATCCTAGCTCTGTCTTCAGGTACACGGGATCTCGAATCATCTCTGCAGAGGGTTCCTGCCGTCCCCTCACCCCGAAATCTAAGTCTGGCTTGTGTTCTCAGAATTTTTTCCTCACACTCCTGGCCCACAAGCCTTCCAGTTTGGTAATTCTGGAGCCACTATGTGGCACTGTGTCTTCCTTCCAGAAGAAAAACGTTGCCCTCTGGGGCTACCCAGTAACCACAAATGAGTACCAACCTGCACGAAACTCGACTGCACCCCAATGATACAGTCTAGCCTGGGCACTAATTCCCTGTCTGCCACAGCCTGAGCCTGCACCTCCCAACCCACACTCAACAGATGGCCGAAGACTGAGCACATCAGACACACCATGGCATTAGGTCTTCATCTCTTCCCAACCTCAGTTTTCAGGCTTCAGAACCTAGACCTTAAATGCAATCACAGTCCAGGAGTGAAAGTGTTGCAGAAATTAGAACTCCTTCTTCCCCATGGCCAGAAAACTTGTGGTTGCCATATTGTGCAATGTTCAGTGTGGAGAAACCAGCATGGTACATTAGGCCACGCCCTGACTTGAGGGGCTCCTTGGGCACAAAAACACATTGTGAATCTCAACGTGAGCCCTATGCTCAAGGAAGGCCTCTCAGTGTCTGGACCAAGAGCCCACATATGGGGCTTGCCATGTTCTTAGGTCCCAATGTTAACCAGAGTTCTGGTTGTCCAGTCGCCCCTCCCCAGGACTCTGCTGTGGAATCCCTCTTTTGGTGGTCCACCTGAGGAAAAAAAAAAAAAAAAAAAAAAAAACAAAAACAAAAAAATCAGAAAGGCCTCCTCCCTTCCCACAGAATGACCCCAAACTCTTGGGATTGGGTCAAATCCCCAGAAAGGGAGCCTCATCGATGGCCCATGAGGACACCCGGACATTCCATGGCAATCGGTGACACATATCCAGAAAAAAATAAGCATGAGCAAGCACCTCACTTCGCCCTTTGTTCATATCCCGAAGAGTTCTCCTCACGGTCTATATATCGGGCCGGCCATACCTACAGACCCAAACCTAAGTGGAGTTTGTGTTTTCAGACTTTTGTCCAAATAGCCCTGGACCACACACGCTCCACACTTGGGTTCCTGGAGCCACACCTCAGGACTGTGCTTCCCTTTCAAGAGAATTCTTCCCATTCCATTGGCCACAACCTTGCAAATTAGGAAAAACCTCCAAAGTTACCGAGGCCATCCCAATAGTGTAGGCCGCCCAGGACAAACAGGTGTGATCTCAAAACAGCTGAGCAACTACCTCCACTCAGACAAAAGATGTCCCCAGAGAAGAATATTGAACCGGACAGGCCCCTAGGCCCTAATCAGATCCATTGCTTTGGTTTCCAGGCATCTCTCCTCAGAGGCCTCATTTCCAATACCAGCAAATGGTTGTTTCCTGAGGCACCAATAAGAACAAATCTGGTCTCCCCATGGAAAACTTGCTCATTGGAGCTTTGTTATAACCTCTGGTTAGGAGAATCCTTCAGGGCCCTGGTGCCACTGCCCCATACCAAGGTCTCAATGGACTCAAACCAACATTAAGACCATCCTCAGGAAAGTCCATTCCAACTCAGCCCCCTCTGATGCTACCGCAAGCCAGCAGATCAAACGTTTCTTGTTGCTAGGAGACAATTGGAATTGAGGCTCTCTGCCCAGGCATCCATACTTAGAACCCTGTTCTGGAAAAATACCTTAGGAGACGTCCTGGAGCCATCCAACAAATCTTAATTGTCCCACAGAAGGAATCCTTGTGTTTTGGAGCATCTCACAACTCTAATAGTGGGAAAACCCCCATGGCCTCATAATGCCCCCCCCTTCATGAAGGGGCCAACATGGACAGAAACTCCAACCTGAGCCAAAGTCTGATCCTCGACCTGACTTCAGACTCATGAGATCTCAATTCAGCTCTGCAGAGTGTGCCTGCCATGTCCATTCCCCGAAACCTAAGCCTAGCTTGTGTTCTCAGACTTCCGTCCTCACTCTCCTGGCCCACAAGCCCTCCAGTTTGGGAATTCCGAAGCCACAATGCAGCACTCTGCCTGCCCTCCAGAAGAAAAACTTTGCCCTATGCTGCTAATAAGAAACCCCAAATGATTATCTAATGCATGCCACTCGACTGTAAAGCAATTATACAGCCTACCCTGAATACGAATGCCCTGTCTGGCACAGCCTGAGACAAGACATCCCAAACGACACCTAGACAGCTGGCTCCAACCTGGACACAAGGGACCCGCTATGGCTGTAGTTCGTCATCTCTTCCCAACCTCGGTTTTCAGGCTTCAGAACCTAGACCTTATCTCCAATCACTGCCCAGGGGTGAACGTGATGCAGAAATTAGAATTCCTCCTTCCCCATGCCCAGAAACCTTGTGGTTGGCATGCTGTCCATCGTTCAATGTGGGAAAACCTGCATTGTCGGAAAGGCCACGCCAGTGCTTGAGGGCCGCCTAGGGCACAGACATGCATTGTGACCTGTAGCGTGAGTCCCGTATTAAAGTAACACCTCTCAGTGGCTGGACCAAGATCTTGCATATGGGGCTTGTCATATCCATAGGCCCCCAGGCTTAACCAGAGAGCGAGTATTCCAGTTGTCAGTACCCACTGCTATGCTCCACAATCCCTCTACTGGGGGGACACATGAAGCAGAAAACAGGACTCTTCCCTTCCCATAGAATGACCCCAAACTCTTGGGGTCTGGACAAACTACCAGAGAGGGAGACTTCTACGACCCCTGAGGCAACTCCTACATTAAACGGCCATTGTGGACAAAAAAATATCCAGAGACAAAAGACTGAGCGACTGCCTCCCTCTCACCCTTCTTTCATATCCAGAGGAGCTCCCCTCACGGACTGTAGATCAGGCCTGCCATAACCTCGGCCCCAAACCTGAGCTGAGTTTGGGTTTTTGGATGTCTGTCTGCCCAGCCGTGGCCCACACCACCTCCAGGCTGGGGTCTCTGGAGCCACACCACAGAACTGTGCCTGCTCTCTGCTAAGAAACTGCCCGTTCCATTGGCCACAACTCTACAAAATAGTAGAAACCTCAAGGTCCCCAAGGACATCCCACTACCGCAAGCCGCACTGGATAAACAGGGGCATTATGACACCAGTTGAGCAACTACTACCTCCATGCAGACACACAGACTGATATCCGCAGAGACAGAAGATTGAACCAGACAGGCCCCTAGGCCCTATTATGAACTCTGGCTTTGGTGTCCAGGTATCACTCCTCAGAGGCCTGGGTTCGAAGACCAGCATATGGGGCTATCCTGAGGCACCAGACAGAACACCTCTCATCTCCACATGGAAAGCTTCCTTGTTGGAGTTGTGTCAAACCCTTCGGGTTGGAGAATCCTGCAGAGTCCCTCAGCTACTGCCACATTCCAAGGTCTCCATGGCCACCAACCCACATTATGACTCATCCTCAGGAAAGTCCATTTAAACTCAGCCTTCTGGGTAGCTCACCCAAGAGCCCACAGATTGAGCGTGCCTTGTCTCGACCAGGCAATGGGAAGGTGAGTTGGCGTTTCTCGGCATCCATGCTTAGGCCCCTGCTCTCGAGTCTTTCTGTATGGGGCATCCTGGAACCATCCAATAGTACTCGACTGTCCTGAAGAAGGAAACTTTGAAGTTTGGAGCAGCTCACAACTCCCAGCGTAGGGAAACCTCCCTGGCCTCATGAAGCCCCCACCCCCTTCAGGAAGGGGCCGTCATGGACACAAACTCCAGCTTGAGGCAACATCTGATCCTCGCCCTGACCTCAGATGCAGGAGATCTCGATTCAGCCTCTGCACAGTGGGCCCAAACCTCGTGCTACCTTGTGTTTTCAGACTTCCTTCCTCACACTCCTGGCAAACATGTCCTCAAGACTTGGAATTCTGGAACCAAAATGCAGCCCTATGCTGGCCCTCCAGAAGAAAAACGTTGCTCTATGGGGATCTCCATAAACCCCAAATGAGGATCAACCTGCTCGGTTCTCGACCTCACCCCAATTGGATTGTTCGGGTTGTCCATTCATCCCTCCCCAGAGCTCTGCTTTGGAATCCCTCTTTTGGTGGGACACCTGAGGTAACAAAACTAAAAGGACTCCTCCCATCCTTCAGATTGATCCAAAACAATTGGGATTGGACCTAATTCACAGAGAGGAAGTCTCGTCCATGGCCCATGAGGCCTCCCCGAGATTCCACAGCCATCGTTGACAACAAATCCAGAGACAAAAGTCTGAGCAAGCGCCTCACACTCGCTCTTTTGTCGTATCCCGAAGAGTTCTCCTCACGGTCTGTAGATCGGGCCTGCCATACCTACTTCCCAAACCTAAGCCGAGTTTGTGTTTTCAGACTTCTGTCCCCACATTCCTGGCCCACAGACCCTTCAGGCTTGGGCCCCTGGAGACACACATCAGGACTGTGCCTGTCCATACCACGGGAATTCTGCCCATTCCATTGTCCACAATCGTACAAATTAGGAAAAACCTCCAGAGTCCCCAAGGACATCCCAATAATGTAGGCCGCCCAGGACAAACAAGGGTCATCTGAAACCAGCTGAGCATCTACCTCTACTCAGCGTAGATGGATGTCCCCAGAGAAGAAGATTGAATCAGACAGGCCCCTAGGCCTGAATCAGATTCATTGCTTTCGGTTACAGGTATCTCTCCTCAGAGGCCTGGTTTCCAATATTAGCATATGGGGATTTCATGAGGCAGCAATCAGAACAAATCTCTTCTCCACATGGGAAAATTATCCTTTGAAGATGTCTCAAAACCTCCAGTTAGGAGAATCCTTCAGGGCCTGTGTGCCACTGCCCCATTACAAGGTCTCCATAGACACAAAAACACATTAGGACCCATCCACAGGAGAGTCCATTTCAACTGAGCGTATTCGGTTGCTCCGCGAGGTCCAGCAGATCTAACTTGTCTTGTTGCTAGGAGACAATTGGAATGTGAGGTGGCCTACCCCGCCATCCAACCTTAAAACCCTGCTCGGAATCGTTGGCCTGGAACCAACCAACAGGTCTCAATTGTCCTGCAGAAGAATCTTTGAAGTTTGGAGCTTCTCAGAACTCCCATCGTGAGAGAACCCACATGGCCACATTACCCCCCCCCTTCTTAAAGGGGCCATCAGGGACATAAGGTCCAACCTGAGTGATCGTCTGACTTCACAGGCTTCAGAACCTAGACCTTATCTCCAATCACTGCCCAGGTGTGACTGTGATGCATAAATCAGAACTCCTCCTTACCCATGGCAAGAAACCTTCTGTTTGGCATGTTGTACAATGTTCAGTTTAGGAGAAACAAGCATTTACCCTGAGGCCCCGCCCATTCTTGTGTGCGACGTGGGCATAAACACGCATTGTGACCCTTAGCGTGAGTCCTGTCCTCTAGTAAGTCCTCTCAGTGGCTGGACCATTAGATGTCATAATGGGCTTGACATGTCTATATTCCCTAATATTTAACCAGATTTCTGGTTGTCCATTCGCTCCACTCTGGAATCGCTCATTTGGTGGGACACCTGAGGTTAAAAAACAAAACAACAACAACAAAAAAACGGATTTCTTCCATCCCACAGAATGACCCCAAACTCCTTGGACGGGGCCAAACCCCCAGAGAGTAGGACTCGTCCATTTCCCATGAAGTCACCCTGAAATTTCATGACCATGAGTGACACGATATCCAGAGACAAAAACATGAGTAAGAGCCTCACACTCGCCCTTTTTTCATATCCCGAAGGGTTCTCCTCACGGTCTGTAGATCAGTCCTGCCATTCCTATGATCCAAACATAAGCCGTGTTTGTGTATTCAGACATCTGTCCAAACAGTTCTGGCCTACACACCCTACATGCTCAGGCCCCTGGTGCCAAACCTGAGGACTGTACTTGCCCTCTCCAAGGGAATTGGGTGTGCCCATTCCAATGGCTATAAACCTACTAATAGGATAAACCTCCAAAGTCCCTGAGGCCATCTCAATATTGGTGGCTTCCCATGACAAACAGTGGCAATCTGAGCTCATCTGAGCACCTACCTGCACTCAGTCCCATAGACTGATGTCCCCAGATGTAAAAAGGAACGACCAGAACCCTAGGCACCTATCAGATCCATTGCTTTGCTTTCCAGGCATCTCTCCTCAGCGTCCTGGATTTCAATACCAGCATATGGCTGTTTCTTGATTCACCCATCAAAACAAATCTCATCTACACATGGGAAACTTGCACGTTGGAGCTGTGTCAAAGCCTCTTTAGGAGATCCATTCCGACCCCCAGTGCCACCGCTTCATTCCAAGGTCTCCTTAGACACAAAGACACATTAGGACCCATTCACAGGAGAGTCCATTTCAACTCAGCCTCCTCGGTTGCTTCCCCAGATCCAACAGATCTAACATGTCTTGTTGCTAGGAATCAATTGGAATGCGAGGTGGGCTACCCAGCCATCCATCCTTAGAACTCTGCTCGGAATCCTTGGCCTGGCTCCAACCAACAGGTCTCAATTGTCCTGCAGAAGAATCTTTGCAGTTTGGAGCTTCTCACAACTCCCATCTTGGGAAATCCCCCAATGGCCTCGTGAACCCCCCCCCCCTTTATGAAGAGGGCATCAGGGACAGAAAGTCCAACCTGAGCGTTCGTCTGATCATTGCCCTGACTTCAGATGCACGAGATCTCGATTCAGTTCTGTCCATTGTGCCTGCCATGTCCTCACCCAGAATCCTAAGCATAGCTTGTGTTCTCAGACTTCCGTTCTTAGGTTCAATGGGCACAAGGGTCTGACTGACACAGACTGAGCCACGACGTCCAGTCAACCACCCAGAGATGGGCCCCATTTCCTGAAGGTGTGACTTCCTGTGTCCTGAAACCAACATCTCTACTCAACCTGTATATTCAGTCCTCTGTCCCACACCGTAGCTCAAACCCATGCCTATGGAGGAGCCTCACACACAAGAGTACTCCTCCTTCCCAACTCTCTGTGTGGCAACCAGCTGCATGGCCCATGAGACCACGGTCACACATGGAAGACTCCCTGGATACAAACAGGCAGCGTGAGCTTGCTTTCAAACAAAACCCCGCAGTAGCTGGATCAGGAGCCCACAGAGTGGGACTTCCAGGACCCTAAGGGCAAATCCTCACCCTTGTTAATGTTTTCAAGTCACCCATACCCAGAACCTGTCTCTGGAATCCCTATTTGGGTGTCCTCTGAGACGTGAAACAACAGTCTTCCCTTCCCACAGAGACACCAAACTCTTGGGAGCTGAGCAGAATCCCCAGAGATGAAGAATTTCTCATGGACTCATGAAGCCACCCCTACCTTTCGCGACCATCCCGGGCACACACCTGACAGAAGAACCTGCGCTATGACACCTTAATTTCAGTACACTATGAGCTGCCCTCTGGGCCTGAACATCGGACCTGTGATCACCTCGGACCTCACTCTAACCCTAGTTTGTTTTTGCAGATATCTCTCCCCAAAGCGCTGGCCCACATGCCCCCCCAGGATGGGGCCTATGGTGCCACACCAGATGACTGTCCTTACACTCCCAAAGGAAACTCTGACCTTCACGGTTGCCCAAACACTGAAGATTAGGAGCAAAGTAAAACCCCCTGAGCCCACCCTAATTTCTAAGAAGGCTCTGGACCCAAATGCACATTCTGACACACAATATGCCACTGCCTCCAGGCAGACATCCAAATCCAAGGGCCTGAGTCAGAAGTTTGAACCTGCCATGACTATAGGACTTCATTGATACCCAAGTTTAGATTTTTAGGCACTGTTTCCAGAGGCCTGTTCTCCAATACTGACTTATATTCCAACATGTAATCCCTGAGCCACACAACAGAACAACTCTTGTCCCCAGAAGGAAACCGTGCTCTTGGACATGTGTCAAACTCTCAGGGTAGAAGAATCCTGCAAGTACCCTTTGCCAACAGTGCATTGTAAGATCTCCCTGGTAACAAACCAGCATTGTGACCCATGTGCAAGATATTCCATGTCAACTCAAGGCCTTGGTATTCGCCCCAGTGTCATCAGAACGAAACTGCCATATTCCTCAGCTCCAATGGTCAATGGAGGTGTGCTTTCCAGGCATCCATGCCGAAGAGCTCTGCTACCCAAACATGGGGTACTGTGGAGCAAACAAACCAGACTCCACCTGTCCAGTAGAAGGAAACCTTGCTGTTTGGAGCATCTCATAAGTCTCAGCGTAGGAAATCATCCATGGGCTCTTGATGCCACCCCTCCATTTATTGGTCATTGTAGACAAAAACAGTAGTGTGAGCAAACATCTGACATCCGTCCTTACTCAGGTGCTGGATATATCAAAAAAGACGCTTCACTCTGGAACTGCGTTCTGCTTGGCACTGAATTGTACAGTAGCTTGTGTCTACAATTCCATCCTCACCCTACTGCTCCCCAAGGCCTCTTGATATTGAATTCTGGAGCCGCAATGCAGCATTCTGTCTCCCTCATAGGAATAAGTACCTGGTTAGTCTGCCCAGAATCCCCACATTAGGATCAGTCTGCTTGGCCCTGGAGGGAACCCCGATTTATAGACTTCCCTGGCCACTAGTGTTGTGTCTTACAGAGCCTGTGTCCCGACCTAGAGTCAGTCACAGGGAGTGCAGGTCCCATATCTAGCATGTGGGACTGGCCATGGCCCAAGTCTGTCTCCTCTACCCATACTTGGTATTCTCGCACCTTTCCCCAGATTTTGCTGAAATCCTTCCAATGGGGGAACCTGAAACACTATAGAGTTCTACTCCTTTTCCATGGAAGGACACCTGGGTGTTGAAATGGTTATCCAACTCTCAAAGTGGGAGCAAGGTACATGGCCAATGTGACCAGGCCAACTCCTGATGGCTCCCCAGGGCACAAACAGGCATTGTGACCTTCACCCAAGTATGCTTTCAAACAAACTCTCTCAGTTCCACCACAAGGTTCCTGCATTGCAGGCCTGGTACTCCCCTAACCCCAAATTCTAACCCTTGGTGGGATTTTCCAGGCGCCCAGACTTAGAACCCATATCTAAAATCCCTGTTTTGGGGCACCTCTAAGATGGAAAACAGCACTCTTATTTTCCCCGAAAAAGCCACCAAGCTAAGGGGAGCCGCCAGGATCCTTAGAGACAAAAAGTCTCCCATGGATGCATGAGACATCACCTACATTCTGAGGTCATTCTGGACACACAATCCAGATGGAAAAGTCTGTGCTACTGTCTTCTAGTCATCCTAATTACAGTTGCTGATGAGCTGACCCCCAGGTCTATGCATTTGGCCTGTGATCACCTCGCGACTATTCCGAAACTGAATTTGTGTTTGCAGACTTCTTTCCCAAAACCATGGCTCACATGCCCTCCTGGATGGGGTCACACGAGGTGCACCAAAGGACTGTGGCTGAATTCCCAAAGGAAATTGTGCCTATCACAGTTGCCCAAACCTTCCAGATTAAGAGAAACCTGCAAGGCCCCTGAGCCCACTCCAATTTTGGTGGCTGTCTTGATGCAAATGCACAGTATGAAACACCCTGATTAGCTACATTCAGATGGACAGCCACGTCAATGGTCCTGAGTCAGAAGATTGAACCTCACAAGCCATTGGACCTCATTGGAACAACTGATTAGGTTTTCAGGCATCTGTCCTCAGGGTTCTGTTCTGGAATACCATCTTATGATACGTCTGAAGGGCAGCCCCAACGCGCATGGCCGGCATCGCGAGCGCTCGAGCATGCACCTCATCAGGAAGCCCTCCTTGAGGCAGGCTACAGTGAGGCCGACGCCTCCTGCTAATCCTCGGCCTGCGGGGGTTCCCTCCCTGGTGCTGGCCCATGAGGCCGGGCCGACCAGGAACACCGGGATCCAAATTTCACCTGCTTCCCAGCCTTCTGCTTCCGGGGTCCTGTCCGTCGGTGCCTCCATCTGGGGAACCCTGGGTCCCGCAGACACGCCTCCCCCTCCCACCCCAGCGCCAACGGTGCCTTTGGGTGCTTCAGACAAGACACGGAGCGAGAGAAACCTGTCCAAACAGCTCTGGCCTACACACCCTACAGGCTCAGGCCCCTGGACCCAAACCTGAGGACTGTGCTTGCCCTCTCCAAGGGAATTGTATGTGCCCATTCAAATGGCCAAAACCCAACTAATAGGATAAACCTCCAAAGTCCCTGAGGCCATCCCAATAGTTGACTTCCCAGGACAAACAGGGGCAATCTGAGCCCATCTGAGCACCTACCTGCACTCAGACCCTTAGACTGATGTCCCCAGAAGTAAAAAGGAACGAACAGGCCCCTAAGCACTAATCAGATCCATTGCTTTGTTTTCCAGGCATTTCTCCTCAGAGGCCTGGATTTCAATACCAGCATATGGCTGTTTCTTGACTCACCCATCAGAACAAATCTCATGTACACATGGGAAACTAGCACGTTGGAGCTGTGTCAAAGCCTCTGTTTAGGAGAACCCTACAGGGCCCCAGTGCCACCGCTTATTTCCAAGGTCTCCATAGACACTAAATCATATTAGGACACATCCACGGGAGAGTCCATTTCATCTCAGCCTCCTCGGTTGCTCCCCCAGATCCAGCAGATCTAACCTGTCTTGTTGCTTGGAGATAATTGGAATGCGAGGTGGGCTAGCTGGCACTCCATCCTTAGAACCCTGCTCGGAATCATTGTCTTGGAGTCAACCAACAGGTCTCAATTGTCCTGCAGAAGAATCCTTGGAGTTGGGAGCTTCTCATTACTCCCATCGTGGGAAAACCCCCATGGCCTCGTGATCCACCCCCCTTTTCAAGAAGGGGCCATCAGGGACAGAATGTCCAACCTGAGCGATCGTCTGATCCTCGCCCTGACTTCAGACACACGAGATCTCGATTCAGGTCTGTAGATTTTGCCTGCCATATCCTCACTCAGAAACCTAGGCCTAGTTTGGTTTCTCAGACTTCCGTCCTCAGGCTACCGGCCCACTAGCCCTCCAGTTTGGCAATCCAGAACTACAATGCAGCACTCTGCCTGCCCTCCAGAAGAAAAACATTGCCCTCTGGGGCTACCCAGAAACCCCCAATGAGGATCAACCTGCACGGCATTTGGCTGTACCCCAAATATATAGGCTGACCTTGGCACTAATGCCCTTTCTGACACAGCCTGAGCCTGGAACTCCTGGCCCCACCCAGACAGCTGGCTAACACGGAGCACATCGGACCCGCCATGGCCTTAGGTCCTCATCTCTTCTCAACCTCGGTTTTCAGGCTTCAGAACCTAGACCTTATCTCCAATCACTGCCCTGGTTTGAAAATGATGCAGAAATCAGAACTCTTTCCCCATGACAAGAAACCTTGTGGTTGGCATGTTGCCCACGGTTCAGTGTAGTTGAAACCAGTGTGGCCCATGAGGCCCCGCCCATGCTTGCGGGCCACATTGGTCACAAACACACATTGTGAACTTCAGCCTGAGCCCAGTCCTCAGGTAAGGCCTCTCAGTGGCTGGATGGAGAGACAGCATATCGGGCTTGCCATGCCCCTAGGTCCCAATTTTTAACCATAGTTCAGGTTGTCCCTTCACTCTTCCCCAGGGCTCTGCTTTGGAATTCCTCTTTTGGTGGGACACCTGAGGTATTAAAACTGAAAGAGGCATCCCATCCCACAGATTGACTAAAAACAATTGGGATCGGGCCAAATCCACAGAGAGCAAGATTCGTCCATGGCCCATGAGGCCTCCCCAACATTACACAGCCTTCGCTGATACAAAATCCAGAGAAAAAAGCCTGAGCACGCGCCTCAGACTCGCTAATTCTTCATATCCTGAAGAGTTCTTCAGATAAGGACCTACACGGCACTCGAATGCACCCAAAATATATAGTCTAACCTGGGCACTAATGCACTGTCTGACAACCTGAGCCCGGACCTCGTGACCAACACCCAGACAGCTGACCACACACTGAGCACATCAGACCCGCCATGGCCTTAGGTCATCATCTCTTCCCTACCTCAGTTTTCAGGCATCAGAACCTAGACCTTATCTCCAATCACTACCCATGGGTGACTGTGATGCAAAAATCAGAACTCTTCCTTACCCATGGCAAGAAACCTTGTGGTTGGCATGTTGTCCAACGATCAGTGTAGGAGAAACCAGCATTCACCCTGAGGCTCCGCCCATTTGAGTGAAACGAGGGCAGATGCACGCATTGTGACCCTCAGCGTGAGTCCTGTCCTCTAGTACGTCCTCTCAGTGGCTGGACCATTAGATGTCATAAAGAGCTTGACATGTCCCTAGGCCCCAATTTTTAACCAGATTTCTGGTTGTCCAGTCGCCCCTTCCCAGGGCTCTACTCTGGAATCCCACATTTGGTGGGACACCTGAGGTTGAAAAACAAAACAAAACAAATCAACAACAACAGAACAACGGACTTCTTCCATCCCACAGAATGACCCCAAACTCTTTGGACGGGGCCAAACCCCCAGAGAGTAAGACCCGTCCATTTCCCATGAAGTCACCCGGAAATTTCACGACCATGAGTGACACGATATCCAGAGACAAAAACTTGAGCAAGAGCCTCACACTCGACCTTTTTTCATATCCTGAAGAGTTATCCTCATGGTCTGTAGATCAGTCCTGCCATACATATGACCCGAAACATAAGGCGAGTTTGTGTTTTCAGACAACTAGCCAAACAGACCTGGCATACACACCCTACAGGCTCAGGCCCCTGGAGCCAAACCTGGCGACTGTGCTTGCCCTCTTCAAGGGAATTTATGTGCCCATTCCAATGCCCACAACCCTACTAAGGGATAAACCTCCAAATTCCCTGAGGCCATCCCAATATTTGTGGCTTCCCAGGACAATCAGGGGCAATCTGGGCCCATCTGAGCACCTACCGGCACTCAGACCCGTAGACTGATGTCCCCAGAGGTCAAAAGGAATGAACAGGCCCCTTGGCACCTATCGGATCCATTTCTTTGGTTTCCAGGCATCTCTCCTCAGAGGCCTGGATTTCAATAACAGCATATGGCTGTTTCTGGACTCACCCATCAGAACAAATCTCATCTACACATGGGAAAC
Organism: Mustela putorius furo; assembly: GCF_011764305.1. Classification (NCBI taxonomy): domain Eukaryota; kingdom Metazoa; phylum Chordata; class Mammalia; order Carnivora; family Mustelidae; genus Mustela; species Mustela putorius. The sequence continues at coordinate 62,908 of NW_025422283.1, read as the reverse complement.
TTGCACGATGGAGCTGCTGTGTGAAATCCTCTCTTTAGGAGAACCCTTCAGGGCCCCAGTGCCACCGCTTCATTCCAAGTTCTCCATAGTCACAATATCATATTAGGACACATCCACGGGAGAGTCCATTTCAACTCAGCCTCCTCGGTTGCTCTCCCAGATTCCAGCAGATCTATCCTGTCTTGTTGCTTGGAGACAATTGGAATGCGAGGTGGGCTACCCAGGCATCCATCCTTAGAACCCTGCTCGGAATCGTTTTCCTGGAGCCAACCAACAGGTCTCAATTGTCCTGCAGAAAAATCTTTGGAGTTGGGAGCTTCTCACATCTCCCCTCGTGGGAAAACCCCCGTGGCCTCGTGATCCACCCCTCCTTCAAGAAGGGGCCATCAGGGACAGAATGTCCAACCTGAGCGATCGTCTGATCCTCGCCCTGACTTCAGATGCTCGAGATCTTGATTCAGGTTGGTCTGTGGATTGTGCCTGCCATATCCTCACCCAGAAATTTAGGCCTAGCTTGGATTCTCAGACTTCCGTCCTCAGACTACTGGCCCACAAGCCCTCTAGTTTGGAAAACCAGAACTACAATGCAGCACTCTGCCTGCCCTCCAGAAGAAAAACATTGCCCTCTGGGCTACAGAGAACCCACAAATGAGGATCAAACTGCACGCCATTTGGTTGTACCCCAAATATATAGGCTGACCTGGGCACTAATGCCCTTTCTGACACAGCCTGAGCCTGGAACTCCTGGCCTCACCCAGACAGCTGGCCTCACAATGAGCACATCGGACCAGCCATGGCCTTAGGTCATCATCTCTTCTCAACCTCGGTTTTCAGTCTTCAGAACCTAGACCTTATCTCCAATCACGGCCCGGGTTTGAAAATGATGCAGAAATCAAAACTCTTTCCCCATGGCAACAAACCTTGTGGTTGGCATGTTGTCCAAGTTTCAGTGTAGTTGAAACCAGTGTGGCCCATGAGGCCCCGCCCATGCTTGCGGGCCACATTGGTCACAAACTCACATTGTGACCCTCAGCCTGAGCCCAGTCCTCAGGTAAGGCCTCTCAGTGGCTGGATGGAGAGACAGCATATTGGGCTTTCCATGCCCCTAGGCCCCAATTTTTAACCGTAGTTCGGGTTGTGTCTTCACTCTTCCCCAGGGCTCTGCTTTGGAATTCCTCTTTAGGTGGGACACCTGAGGTAACAAACCTGAAAGGGGTCCTCCCATCCCACAGATTGACGAAAAACAATTGGGATCGGGCCAAATCCACAGAGAGCAAGATTCGTCCATGGCCCATGAGGCCTCCCCAACTTTCCACGGCAATCGCTGATTAAAAATTCAGAGACAAAAGCCTGAGCATGCGCCTCAGACTCGCTCATTCTTCATATCGTGAAGAGTTCTTCAGATAAGAACCTACACGGCACTCGAATGCACCCAAAATATTTAGTCTAACCTGGGCACTAATGCCCTGTCTGACAACCTGAGCCCGGACCTCCTGACCAACACCCAGACAGTTGACCGCACACTGAGCACATCAGCCCCGCCATGGCCTTAGGTCATCATCTCTTCCCTACCTCAGGTTTCAGGCTTCAGAACCTAGACCTTATCTCCAATCACTGCCCAGGGGTGACTGTGATGAAGAAATCAGAACTCTTCCTTACCCATGGCAAGAAACCTTGTGGTTGGCATGTTGTCCAACGTTCAGTGTAGGAGAAACAAGCATTCACCCTGAGGCCCCGCCCAACCTTGAGTGCGACGAGGGCATAAACACGCATTCCGACCCTCAGCGTGAGTCCTGTCCTCTAGTATGTCCTCTCAGTGGCTGCACCATTAGATGTCATAATGGGCTTGGCATGTCCCTAGGCCCCAATTTTTAACCAGATTTCTGATTGTCCAGTCGCCCATCCCCAGCGCTCTACTCTGGAATCCCTCATTTGGTGGGACACCTGAGGTTGAAAAACAAATCAAAACAAATCAAGAACAACAGAACAACGGACTTCTTCCATCCCCCAGAATGATCTCAAACTCTTTGGATGGGGCCAAACCCCCAGAGAGTAAGACTCGTCCATTTCCCAGGAAGTCACCTGGAAATTTCACGACCATGAGTGACACGATATCCAGAGACAAAAACTTGAGCAAGAGCCTCACACTCGACCTTTTTTCGTATCCCGAAGAGTTCTCCTCATGGTCTGTAGATCAGTCCTGCCATACCTATGATCCGAAACATAAGCCGAGTTTGTGTTTTCAGACAACTGTCCAAACAGCCCTGGCCTACACACCCTACAGGCTCAGGCCCCTGGAGCCAAACCTTACGACAGTGCTTGCCCTCTCCAAGGGAATTGTATGTGCCCATTTCACTGGCCACAACCCTACTAAGAGGATAAACCTCCAAAGACCCTGAGGCCATCCCAATATTTGTGGCATCCCAGGACAAACAGGGGCAATCTGGGCCCATCTGAGCACCTACCAGCACTCAGACCCAGAGACTGATGGCCCCAGAGGTAAAAAGGAACGAACAGGCCCCTAGGCACCTTTCGGATCCATTGCTTTGGTTTCTAGGCATATCTGCTCAGAGGCCTGGATTTCAATAACAGCATATGGCTGTTTCTTGACTCACCCATCAGAACAAATCTCATCTACACATGGGAAACTTTCACGATGGAGCTGTGTGAAAGCCTCTCTTTAGGAGAACCCTTCAGGGCCCCAGTGGCACCGCTTCATTCCAAGGTCTCCGTAGACACAAAATCATATTAGGACACATCCACGGGAGAGTCCATTTCAACTCAGCCTCCTCGGTTGCTCCCCCACATCCAGCAGATCTGACCTTACTTGTTGTTTGGAGACAATTGTATTTCGAGGTGGTTACCCAGCCATCCATCCTTAGAACCCTGCTCGGAATCGTTGTCCTCGATCCAAACAACAGGTCTCAATTGTCCTGCAGAAGAATCTTTGCAGTTGGGAGCTTCTCACAAATCCCATCGTGGGAAAACACCCATGGCCTCGTGATCCACCCCCCCTTCAAGAAGGGGCCATGGGGACAGAATGTCGAACCTGAGCAATCGTCTGATCCTCGCCCTGACTTCAGATGCACGAGATCTCGATTCAGGTCTGTAGATTGTGCCTGCCATATCCTCACCCAGAAATCTAGGCCTAGCTTGGTTTCTCAGACTTCCGTCCTCAGACTACTGGCCCACAAGCCCTCCAGTTTGGCAATCCAGAACTTCAATGCAGCACTCTGCCTGCCCTCCAGAAGAAAAACATTGCCCTCTGGGGCTACCCAGAAACCCCAAATGAGGATCAACCTGCACGCCATTAGGCTGTACCCCAAATATATAGGCTGACCTGGGCAATTATGCCCTTTCTGACACAGCCTGAGCCTGGACCTCCTAGCCCCACCCAGACAGCTGGCCTCACACTGAGCACATCAGACCCGCCATGCCTTAGGTCGTCATCTCTTCTCAACCTCGGTTTTCAGGCTTCAGAACCTAGACCTTATCTCCAATCACGGCCTGGGTTTGAAAATAATGCAGAAATCAGAACACTTTCCCCATGGCAAGAAACCTTGTTGTTGGCATGTTGTCCAAAGTTCAGTGTAGTTGAAACCAGTGTGGCCCATGTGGCCCCGCCCATGCTTGCGGGCCACATAGGTCACTAACACACATTGTGACCCTCAGCATGAGCCCAGTCCTCAGGTAAGGCCTCTCAGTGGCTGGATGGAGAGACAGCATATTGGGCTTGCCATGCCCCTGGGCCCCAATTTTTAACCATATATCGGGTTGTCCCTTCACTCTTCCCCTGGGCTCTGCTTTGGAATTCCTCTTTGGGTGGGACACCTGAGGTAACAAACCTGAAAGGAGTCCTCCCATCCCACAGATTGACGAAAAGCAATTGGGATCAGGCCAAATTCACAGAGAGCAAGATTCGTCCATGTCCCATGAGGCGTCCCCATCATTCCACGGCCATCGCTGATACAAAATCCAGAGACAAAAGCTTGAGCACGCGCCTCAGACTCGCTCATTTTTCATATCCTGAAGAGTTCTTCAGATAATAACCTACACGGCACTCGAATGCACCCAAATATATAGTCTAACCTGGGCACTAATGCACTGTCTGACAACCTCAGCCCGGACCTCGTGACCAACACCCAGACAGCTGACCGCACACTGAGCTCATCAGACCCGACATGGCCTTATGTCATCATCTCTTCCCTACCTCAGTTTTCAGGCTTCAGAACCTAGACCTTATCTCCAATCACTGCCCAGGGGTGACTGTGATGCAGAAATCAGAACTCTTCCTTACCCATGGCAAGAAACCTTGTGGTTGGCATGTTGTCCAAAGTTCAGTGTAGGGGAAACCAGCATTCACCCTAAGGCCCCGCCCATTCTTCAGTGCGACGGGGGCATAAAACACGCATTGTGACCCTCAGCGTGAGTCCTGTCCTCTAGTACATCCTCTCAGTAGCTGGAACCATTAGATGTCCTAATGGCCTTATCATGTCCCTAGGCCCCAATTTTTAACCAGATTTCTGGTTGTCCAGTCGCCCATCCCCAGCGCTCTACTCTGGAATCCCTCATTTGGTGGGACACCCTGAGGTTGAAAAACAAAAAACAAAACAAATCAACACTAACAGAACAACGGACTTCTTCCATCCCACAGAATGACCCCAAACTCTTTCGACGGGGCCAAAACCCAGAGAGTAAGACTCGTCCATTTCCCATGAAGTCACCCGGAAATTTCACAACCATGAGTGACACCATATCCAGAGACAAAAACTTGAGCAAGAGCCTCACACTCGCCCTTTTTTCATATCCAGAAGAGTTCTCCTCATGGTCTGTAGAACAGTCCTGCCATATCTATGACCCGAAACATAAGCCGAGTTTGTGTTTTCAGACAACTGTCCAAACAGCCCTGGCCTACACACCCTACAGGCTCATGCCCCTGGAGCCAAACCTGACGACTGTGCTTGCCCTCTCCAAGGGAATTGTATGAGTCCATTCCAATGGCCACAACCCTAGTAATAGGATAAACCTCCAAAGTCCCTGAGGCCATCCCAATATTTGTGGCTTTCCAGGACAAACAGGGGCAATCTGGGCCCATCTGAGCACCTACCGGCACTCAGACCCGTAGACTGATGTCCCCAGAGGTAAAAAGGAAGGGACAGGCCCATAGGCACCTATCGGATCTATTGCTTTGGTTTCCAGGCATCTCTCCTTTGAGATCCTTAGAACCCTTAGAACCCTGCTCGTGTGTCGTTCCTTATCCTTGAGCCATCCAACAGGTTTCGACTGTCCCACAGGAGTCCTTGTTCATGGACCACCTCACAACTCATATCATGGAAAGCTTCCAAGGTCACATGATGCCCCCAATCTTCATGAAGTCGGATCATGGAAAGAAACTCCAACCTGAGCCAACGGCTGATCTTCGCCTTGACTTCAGATGCATGAGATCTTGATTAAGCTCTTCAGAGTGCACCTGCTGTGCCCTCACCCCAAAACCTAAGCATAGCTAGTGTTCTCAGACTTCCGTCCTCACTCTCCTAGACCACACGCCCTCCATTTTGGGATTTCCGATGACACAGTGCTGCACTCTGCCTGCCCTCTAGAAGAAAAACGTTGCCCTATGGGTCTACCCAGAAACCTCAAATGAGGATAAACCTGCATGCCACTCAACTGTACACCAATTATATAGTCTAGCCTGTGCACTAATGCCCTGTCTGACACAACCTGAGGCCTGAATTCCCAACCGACACCCAGACAGCTTGCTGTACACTGAGAACATCTGAACCGCCATGGCCTTAGGTTGCCATCTCTTTCCAACCTGGTTTTCAGGCTACAGAAACCTAGACCTTATCTCTACTCATTTCCCATGGGTGAACGTGATGCAGAAATCATAACTCCTCCTTCCCTCTCGGCAGAATCTTGTGGTTGGCATCTTATCCAAAGTTCAGTGTAGGACCCCTGTAGGGCCTACAGGTGTAGTAGTAGGGCCCCTGAGGGTAGTGTAGGATCCCTGAGGCCCTGCCCATGCTTAAGAGCTGCGGTGGGCACAAACACACATTTGGACCCTCAGTTTGAACCCTGTCCTCAAGTAAAGCCTCTCAGTGGCTGGACCATGAGCCCGCATATGGGGCCTGCCATGCCCCAAGTCACCCAATCTTAACCAAAGGTAGAGACATCTAGTCACCCCTACTCAGGGCTCTGCTCTGGAATTCCTCTTTGGTGGGACATTTGAGGTAAGTAAACACAGAAAGGATTCCTCCCACCCACAGAATGACCCCAATCACTTGGGATCAGGCCATCCCCAGAGAGAAAGACTCGTCCATGGCCCATGAGGCCAGCCCGACATTCCACGGCCACTATTGACACAAAATCCAGAGACATAAGCCTCACCCTTAGGTCATAGCCCAAAAAATTCTCCTCATAGTCTGTAGATCAGGCCTGCCATACCTACGTCACAAACCGTGTTTTCAGACTTCTATCCTGACATCCCTGTCCCACACACCATCCAGGCTGAGGACCCTGGAGCCACACCTCAGGACTGTGCCTGCCCTCTCCAAGGAAATTCTTCCCATTCCATTGGCCACAACCCTACAGATTAGGAGAAACCACCAAAGTCCCAGAGGCCATTCCAATAGTGTAGGCCGTCCAGTACAAAGAGGGGTGATCTGTCACAAGCTGAGCAACGACCTCAACTCACCCGTAGACAGATATCCCAAGAGAAAGGTATTAAACTGGACAGGCCCCTAGAACGTAATGGGTTCCATTGCTTTTGTTTCTAAGCATCTCTCCTCAGAGGCCTGTTTTCCAATACCAGCCTATGGGGGATTCCAGAGATACCAAGCAGAACAAATCTTGTCTCAACATGGGAAACTTATCCTTTGGAGCTCTGTAAAAACCTCCAGTTAGGAGAAACCTTCAGGTAACCGGAGCCACCGCCCTATTCCAAGGTCTCCATGGACACAAACCCGCATTATGACCATTCGGCAGGAGAGTACATTTCAACTCAGCCCCGTTGATTACTCCCCCAGAGCCAGAATATCAAACCTGCCTTGTCGCTAGGAGACAACTGGAATGCAAAGCAGACTCTCTAGGCATCCATCGTTGTAATCCTGCTCTGGCGCCGTTCCATATGGGATGTCCTGGGAGCCTTACAACAGGTCTTGACTGTCCCGCAGAAGGAATCCTTGCAGATTGGAGCATCTCACAACTCCTATCGTGGGAAAACCTACATGGCCTCATGAGATGCTCCCCTTTATAAATGGGCCATCATGGACAGAAACTCCAACCTGAACCAATTTCTGATCTATTGCTTTGGTTTCTATGTACCTCTCCTCAGAGGCCTCGTTTCCAATATCAGAATATGGGGGTTTCCTAAGGAAACAATCAGAAGAGATCTCATCTCCACATGAGAAACTTGCTCTTTGGAGCTGTGTCAATACCTCAGGGTTAGGAGGATCCTTCAGGGCGCTGGCACCATGGCCCAATTCCAAGGTCTCCAAGGACACAAACTTACATTATGATCCATCCTCAGGAGAGTCCATTTCAAATCAGCCCCCTCGGCTGCTCACCCAGAGCCAGCAGATCAAACCTGCCTTGTCACTAGGAGACAGTTGGAATGCGAGGTGGGCTGCCCAGGCATCCATCCTTAGAACCCTGCTCTGGGGAATTTCTTTACGGGATGTCTTGAATCCAAACAACCTGTCTTGACTGTCTCGCAGAATGAATCCTTGTGGTTTGAAGCATCACACAATCCCACTGTGAGAAAACCTCCATTTCCTCATGATGCCCCACACCTTCATAAATGGGCCATCATGGACAGAAACTCCATCCTAAGCCAAAGTCTGATCCGCGCCCTGAATTCAGAAGCACGAGATCTCGATTCAGCACTTGAGAGTGTGCCTGCTGTGCCCTCGCCCCGAATCCTAAGCCTAACTTGTGTTCTCAGACTTCCGTCTTCACAATTCCTGGCCACACCCCCCCTCCAGTTTGGCAATTCTGGAGTCACAATGCAGCACTCTGCCTGCCCTCCAGAAGAAAAATGTTGCCCTATAGGGCTAACCAGAAACGCCAAATGAGTAACAACCTGCATGCCACTCGACCATACCCCAATTATACAATCTAGCCTGTGCACTAAAGCCCTGTCTGACACAGCCTGAGGGCAGACCTCCAGTCCAACACCCAGACAGCTGGCCGTACACTGAGCATATCAAACCCACAATGGCTTTCGGCCATCATCTCTACCCAACCTCAGTTTTCACCTTCAGAACCTAGACCTTATCTCCACTCACTGCTCAGGAGTGAACGTGATACAAGAATCAGAACTTCTCCTTCGCCATGGCAAGAAACCTTGTGGTTGGCATATTCTCCAACGTTCAGTGTAGGAGAATCCAGCGTGGCCCATGAGGCACTTCCCATGCTTGAGGGCCTTGTTGGGCACAAATAGGCATTGTGACCCTCAGCATGAGCCCTGTCCTCAGGGAAGACCTCTCAGTGTCTGAATCAAGAGCCCACATATTGGACTTGCCAAGCCCCTAGGCCCCCAAACTTAAACAGAGGTGGGGTTATCCCGTTTTCCCTCCCAAGGAGTCTGCTCTGGAATCCCTCTTTTATTGGCATTCATGAGGTACATAAAATAAAATAAAAAACAGAAAGGACTCCTCCCATCCCACAGAATGTACCCAAACTCTTGGGATTGGGTCAAATCCTCAGAGAAGGAAAGCCGTCCACAACCCATGAGGCCACGCCAGCATTCGACCCACATTGTTGACACAAATCCAGAGACAAAACCTGAGCAAGCACCTCAAACTCACCCTTTTTCATATCCCGAAGTGTTATCACGGTCTGTAGATTGGGCGTGCCATACCTATGTCCCCAATCCTAAGCGGAGTTTGTGTTTTCAGACTTCTGTCCCCACAGGCCTGGACCACACACCCTCAAGGCTGGGCCCCTAGAGCCAAACTTAGAACTGTGCCTGCCCTCTCCAGGGGATTTCTGCCCATTCCTTTGGCCACAACCCTATTGCTTAGGAGAAACTCCAACATCCCGAGGCCATTCCCAATATTATAGGCTGCCCAGGACAAACAGGGGCGATCTGACACAAGCCGAGCAACTACCTCCCCTCAGATCCATAGACACGTATCCCCAGGAAAGACATTGAACCGGACAGGCACCTAGGCCCTAATCATATCCATTGCTTTTGTTTCCAGGCATCTCTCCTCAGAGGCCTGGTTTCCAATACCAGCATATGGGAGATTCCTTAGGCACTCATCAAAACAATTCTCTTCTCTACATAGGAAACGTACTCTTTAGAGCTCCATCAAAACCTCCGGTTATGAACATCCCTCAAGGCCCCGGATCAAGCACCCCATTCCAAGGTCTCCATGGACACAAATGCACATTATGACCCATCCTCAACTCACCCATTTCAACACACCCGCCTCGGTTACTCCCCTAGATCTAGCAGATCGAACTTGCCTTGGCGCTATGAGACACCTGGAATGGGAGGCAGGCTGCCCAGGCATCCATCCTTAGAACCCTGCTCTGGATAACTTCCTTATGGGATGTCCTGGAGCCATCCAGCAGGTCTCGACTGTCCCACGGAAGGAATCATTGCGGTTTGGAGCATCTCACATTTCCCATCGTGGGAAAACCTCCATGGCCTTGTGACACCCTCCCCTTCATGAAGGGGCCGTCACGGACAGAAACTCCAACGTGAGCCAAAGTCTGATCCTAGCTCTGTCTTCAGGTACACGGGATCTCGAATCATCTATGCAGAGGGTTCCTGCCGTCCCCTCACCCCGAAATCTAAGTCTGGCTTGTGTTCTCAGAATTTTTTCCTCACACTCCTGGCCCACAAGCCTTCCAGTTTGGGAATTCTGGAGCCACTATGTGGCACTGTGTCTTCCTTCCAGAAGAAAAACGTTGCCTTCTGGGGCTACCCAGTAACCACAAATGAGTGAGTACCAACCTGCACGAAACTCAACTGCACCCCAATGATACAGTCTAGCCTGGGCACTAATTCCCTGTCTGCCACAGCCTGAGCCTGCACCTCCCAACCCACACTCAACAGATGGCCGAAGACTGAGCACATCAGACACACCATGGCATTAGGTCTTCATCTCTTCCCAACCTCAGTTTTCAGGCTTCAGAACCTAGACCTTAAATGCAATCACAGTCCAGGAGTGAAAGTGTTGCAGAAATTAGAACTCCTTCTTCCCCATGGCCAGAAAACTTGTGGTTGCCATATTGTGCAATGTTCAGTGTGGAGAAACCAGCATGGTACATTAGACCACGCTCTGACTTGGGGGGCTCCTTGGGCACAAAAACACATTGTGAATCTCAATGTGAGCCCTATGCTCAAGGAAGGCCTCTCAGTGTCTGGACCAAGAGCCCACATATGGGGCTTGCCATGTTCTTAGGTCCCAATGTTAACCAGAGTTCTGGTTGTCCAGTCGCCCCTCCCCAGAACTCTGCTGTGGAATCCCTCTTTTGGTGGTCCACTTGAGGTAAAAAAAAAAAACAAAAAAACCAGAAAGGCCTCCTCTCTTCCCACAGAATTACCCCAAACTCTTGGGATTGGGTCAAATCCCCAGAAAGGGAGCCTCATCGATGGCCCATGAGGACACCCGGACATTCCATGGCAATCGGTGACACATATCCAGAAAAAAATAAGCATGAGCAAGCACCTCACTTCGCCCTTTGTTCATATCCCGAAGAGTTCTCCTCACGGTCTATATATCGGGCCGGCCATACGTACAGACCCAAACCTAAGTGGAGTTTGTGTTTTCAAACTTTTGTCCAAATAGCCCTGGACCACACACGCTCCACACTTGGGTCCCTGGAGCCACACCTCAGGACTGTGCTTCCCTTTCAAGAGAATTATTCCCATTCCATTGGCCACAACCTTGCAAATTAGGAAAAAACCTCCAAAGTTACCGAGGCCATCCCAATAGTGTAGGCCGCCCAGGACAAACAGGTGTGATCTCAAACCAGCTGAGCAACTACCTCCACTCAGACAAAAGATGTCCCCAGAGAAGAATATTGAACCGGACAGGCCCCTAGGCCCTAATCAGATCCATTGCTATGGTTTCCAGGCATCTCTCCTCAGAGGCCTCATTTCCAATACCAGCAAATGGTGGTTTCCTGAGGCACCAATAAGAACAAATCTCGTCTCCCCATGGAAAAACTTGCTCATTGGAGCTTTGTTATAACCTCTGGTTAGGAGAATCCTTCAGGGCCCTGGTGCCACTGCCCCATACCAAGGTCTCAATGGACTCAAACCAACATTAAGACCATCCTCAGGAAAGTCCATTCCAACTCAGCCCCCTCTGATGCTACCCCAAGGCAGCAGATCAAACGTTTATTGTTGCTAGGAGACAATTGGAATTGAGGCTGTCTGCCCAGGCATCCATACTTAGAACCCTATTCTGGAAAAATACCTTATGAGACGTCCTGGAGCCATCCAACAAATCTTAATTGTCCCACAGAAGGAATCCTTGTGGTTTGGAGCATCTCACAACTCTAATAGTGGGAAAACCCCAATGGCCTCATAATGCCCCCCCCTTCATGAAGGGGCCAACATGGACAGAAACTCCAACCTGAGCCAAAGTCTGATCCTCGACCTGACTTCAGACTCATGAGATCTCAATTCAGCTCTGCAGAGTGTGCCTGCCATGTCCATTCCCCGAACCCTAAGCCTACCTTGTGTTCTCAGACTTCCGTCCTCACTCTCCTGGCCCACAAGCCCTCCAGTTTGGGAATTCCGAAGCCACAATGCAGCACTCTGCCTGCCCTCCAGAAGAAAAACTTTGCCCTATGCTGCTAATAAGAAACCCCAAATGATTATCTAATGCATGCCACTCGACTGTAAAGCAATTATACAGCCTACCCTGAATACGAATGCCCTGTCTGGCACAGCCTGAGACAAGACATCCCAAACGACACCTAGACAGCTGGCTCCAACCTGGACACAAGGGACCCGCTATGGCTGTAGTTCGTCATCTCTTCCCAACCTCGGTTTTCAGGCTTCAGAACCTAGACCTTATCTCCAATCACTGCCCAGGGGTGAACGTGATGCAGAAATTAGAATTCCTCCTTCCCCATGCCCAGAAACCTTGTGGTTGGCATGTTGTCCATCGTTCAATGTGGGAAAACCTGCATTGTCGGAAAGGCCACGCCAGTGCTTGAGGGCCGCCTAGGGCACAGACATGCATTGTGACCTGTAGCGTGAGTCCCATATTAAAGTAACGCCTCTCAGTGGCTGGACCAAGATCCTGCATATGGGGCTTGTCATATCCATAGGCCCCCAGGCTTAACCAGAGAGCGAGTATTCCAGTTGTCAGTACCCACTGCTATGCTCCAGAATCCCTCTACTGGGGGGACACATGAAGCAGAAAACAGGACTCTTCCCTTCCCATAGAATGACCCCAAACTCTTGGGGTCTGGACAAACTACCAGAGAGGGAGACTTCTACGACCCCTGAGGCAACTCCTACATTAAACGGCCATTGTGGACAAAAAAATATCCAGAGACAAAAGACTGAGCGACTGCCTCCCTCTCACCCTTCTTTCATATCCAGAGGAGCTCCCCTCACGGACTGTAGATCAGGCCTGCCATAACCTCGGCCCCAAACCTGAGCTGAGTTTGGGTTTTTGGATGTCTGTCTGCCCAGCCGTGGCCCACACCGCCTCCAGGCTGGGGTCTCTGGAGCCACACCACAGAACTGTGCCTGCTCTCTGCTAAGAAACTGCCCGTTCCATTGGCCACAACTCTACAAAATAGTAGAAACCTCAAGGTCCCCAAGGACATCCCACTACCGCAAGCCGCACTGGACAAACAGGGGGATTATGACACCAGCTGAGCAACTACTACTTCCATGCAGACACACAGACTGATATCCGCAGAGACAGAAGATTGAACCAGACAGGCCCCTAGGCCCTATTATGAACTCTGGCTTTGGTGTCCTGGTATCACTCCTCAGAGGCCTGGGTTCGAAGACCAGCATATGGGGCTATCCTGAGGCACCAGACAGAACACCTCTCATCTCCACATGGAAAGCTTCCTTGTTGGAGTTGTGTCAAACCCCTTCGGGTTGGAGAATCCTGCAGAGTCCCTCAGCTACTGCCACATTCCAAGGTCTCCATGGCCACCAACCCACATTATGACTCATCCTCAGGAAAGTCCATTTAAACTCAGCCTTCTGGGTAGCTCACCCAAGAGCCCACAGATTGAGCGTGCCTTGTCTCGACCAGGCAATGGGAAGGTGAGTTGGCGTTTTTCGGCATCCATGCTTAGGCCCCTGCTCTCGAGTCTTTCTGTATGGGGCATCCTGGAACCATCCAATAGTACTCGACTGTCCTGAAGAAGGAAACTTTGAAGTTTGGAGCAGCTAACAACTCCCAGCGTAGGGAAACCTCCCTGGCCTCATGACGCCCCCACCCCCTTCAGGGAGGGGCTGTCATGGACTCAAACTCCAGCTTGAGGCAACATCTGATACTCGCCCTGACCTCAGATGCAGGAGATCTAGATTCAGCCTCTGCACAGTGGGCCCAAACCTCGTGCTCCCTTGTGTTTTCAGACTTCCTTCCTCACACTCCTGGCAAACATGTCCTCAAGACTTGGAATTCTGGAACCAAAATGCAGCCCTATGCTGGCCCTCCAGAAGAAAAAAACGTTGCTCTATGGGGATCTCCATAAACCCCAAATGAGGATCAACCTGCTCGGTTCTCGACCTCACCCCAATTGGATTGTTCGGGTTGTCCATTCATCCCTCCCCAGAGCTCTGCTTTGGAATCCCTCTTTTGGTGGTACACCTGAGGTAACAAAACTAAAAGGACTCCTCCCATCCTTCAGATTGACCCCAAACAATTGTGATTGGACCAAATTCACAGAGAGGAAGTCTCGTCCATGGCCCATGAGGCCTCCCCGAGATTCCACAGCCATCGTTGACAACAAATCCAGAGACAAAAGTCTGAGCAAGCGCCTCACACTCGCTCTTTTGTCGTATCCCGAAGAGTTCTCCTCACGGTCTGTAGATCGGGCCTGCCATACCTACTTCCCAAACCTAAGCCGAGTTTGTGTTTTCAGACTTCTGTCCCCACATTCCTGGCCCACAGACCCTTCAGGCTGGGGCCCCTGGAGCCACACATCAGGACTGTGCCTGTCCATACCACGGGAATTCTGCCCATTCCAGTGTTCACAATCTTACAAATTAGGAAAAACCTCCAGAGTCCCCAAGGACATCCCAATAATGTAGGCCGCCCAGGACAAACAAGGGTCATCTGAAACCAGCTGAGCATCTACCTCTACTCAGCGTAGATGGATGTCCCCAGAGAAGAAGATTGAATCAGACAGGCCCCTAGGCCTGAATCACATTCATTGCTTTCGGTTACAGGTATCTCTCCTCAGAGGCCTGGTTTCCAATATTAGCATATGGGGATTTCATGAGGCATGGAAAATTTAACAAGGTCATAGACACAAAAACACATTAGGCCCATCCACAGGAGAATTTCAACTGAGCTTATTCGGTTGCTCCGCGAGGTCCAGCAGATCTCAGGTTGGACAGTCAGATGATCGCTGTCGCTGATGGCCCCTTCTTGAAGGGGGGGTGGATCACGAGGCCATGGGGGTTTTCCCACGATGGGAGTTGTGAGAAGCTCCCAACTGCAAAGATTCTTCTGCAGGACAATTGAGACCTGTTGGTTGGCTCCAGGACAACGATTCCGAGCAGGGTTCTAAGGATGGATGGCTGGGTAGCCCACCTCGCATTCCAATTGTCTCCAAGCAACAAGACAGGTTAGATCTGCTGGATCTGGGGGAGCAACCGAGGAGGCTGAGTTGAAATGGACTCTCCCGTGGGATGTGTCCTAATATGATTTTGTGGCTATGGAGACCTTGGAATGAAGCAGTGGCACTGGGGCCCTGAAGGGTTCTCCTAAAGAGAGGCTTTCACACAGCTCCATCGTGCAATTTTCCCATGTGTAGATGAAATTTGTTCTGATGGGTGAGTCAAGAAACAGCCATATGCTGTTATTGAAATCCAGGCCTCTGAGGAGAGATGCCTGGAAGACAAACCAATGGATCTGATAGGTTCCTAGGGGCCTGTTCGTTCCTTTTTACCTCTGGGGACATCAGTCTACGGGTCTGAGTGCCAGTAAGTGCTCAGATGGGCCCAGATTGCCCCTGTTTGTCCTGGGATGCCACAAATATTGGGATGGCCTCAGGGACTTTGGGGGTTATCCCTATTAGTAGGGTTTTGGCCATCTGAGTGGGCACATACAATTCCCTTGGAGAGGGCAAGCACAGTTGTCAGGTTTGGCTGCAGGGGCCTGAGCCTGTAGGGTGTGTAGGCCACGGCTGTTTGGACAGTTTTCTGAAAACACAAACTCGACTTATGTTTCGGGTCATAGGTATGGCAGGACTGATCTACAGACCATGAGGAGAACTCTTCGGGATATGAAAAAAGGGCGAGTGTGAGGCTCTTGCTCAAGTTTTTGTCTCTGGATATCGTGTCACTCATGGTCGTGAAATTTCCGGGTGACTTCATGGGAAATGGACGAGTCATACTATCTAGGGGTTTGGCCCCGTCCAAAGAGTTTGGGGTCATTCTGTGGGATGGAAGAAGTCCGTTGCTTTGTTGTTGTTGATTTGTTTTGTTTTGTTTTTCAAACTCAGGTGTCCCACCAAATGAGGGATTCCAGAGTAGAGCCCAGGGGAGGGGCGACTGGACAACCAGAAATCTGGTTAAAAATTGGGGCCTAGGGACATGTCAAGCCCATTATGACATCTAATGGTCCAGCCACTGAGAGGACGTACTAGAGGACAGGACTCACGCTGAGGGTCACAATGCGTGTTTATGCCCTCGTCGCACTCAAGAATGGGCGGGGCGTCAGGGTGAATGCTGGTTTCTCCTACACTGAACGTTGGACTACATGCCAACCACAAGGTTTCTTGCCATGGGTAAGGAAGAGTTCTGATTTCTGCATCACAGTTACCCCTGGGAAGTGATTGGAGATAAGGTCTAGGTTCTGAAGCCTGAAAATTGAGGTAGGGAAGAGATGATGACCTAAGGCCATGGCGGATCTGATGTGCTCAATGTGCGGTCAGCTGTCTGGGTGTTGGTCACGAGGTCCGGGCTCAGGTTGTCAGACAGTGCATTAGTGCCCAGGTTAGACTATATATTTTGGGTGCATTCGAGTGCCTTGTAGGTTCTTACCTGAAGAACTCTTCATGATATGAAGAATGAGCGAGTCGGAGGCACGGGCTCAGACTTTTCTCTCTAGATTTTGTATCAGCGATGCCGTGGAATGTTGGGGAGGCCTCATGGGCCATGGACGGATCTTG
This sequence comes from Mustela putorius furo, assembly GCF_011764305.1. NCBI lineage: Eukaryota > Metazoa > Chordata > Mammalia > Carnivora > Mustelidae > Mustela > Mustela putorius. The sequence continues at coordinate 46,570 of NW_025422283.1, read as the reverse complement.
CTCTCTGTGGATTTGGACGATCTCAATTGTTTTTCGTCAATCTATGGGATGAGAGGACTCCTTTCAGGTTTGTTACCTCAGGTGTCCCCCCAAAGAGAGGAATTCCAAAGCAGAGCCCTGGGGAAGAGTGCAGACACAACCTGAACTATGGTTAAAAATTGGGGCCTAGGGGCATGGCAAGCCAAATATGCTGTCTCTCCATCCAGCCACTGAGAGGCCTTACCTGAGGACTGGGCTCAGGCTGAGGGTCACAATGTTGTTTGTGACCAATGTGGACCGCAAGCATGGGCGGGGCCTCATGGGCCACACTGGTTTCAACTACACTGAACCTTGGACAACATGCCAACCACAAGGTTCTTGCCATGGGGAAACAGTTCTGATTTCTGCATCATTATCAAACCCAGGCCGTGATAGGAGATAAGGTCTAGGTTCTGAAGCCTGAAACCGAGGTTGAGAAGAGATGACGACCTATGGCCATAGCGGGTCCCATGTGATCAGTGTGCGGCCAGCTGTCTGGGTGGGGCCAGGAGGTCCAGGTTCAGGCTGTGTCAGAAAGGGCCTTAGTTCCCAGGTCAGCCCATATATTTGGGGTACAGCCGAATTGCGTGCAGGTTGATCCTCATTGGGGGTTTCTGGGTAGCCCCAGAGGGCAATGTTTTTCTTCTGGAGGGCAGGCAGAGTGCAGCATTGTATTCTGGATTGCCAAACTGGAGGGCTTGTGGGCCAGTAGTCTGAGGACGGAAGTCTGAGAACCCGAGCTGGGCCTAGGTTTCTGGGTGAGCATATGGCAGGCACAATCTACAGACATGAATCGCGATCTCGTGCATCTGAAGTCAGGGCGAAGATCAGATGATCGCTCAGGTTGGACAGCCTGTCCCTGATGGCCCCTTCTTGAAGGGGCGGTGGATCACGAGGACATGCGGGTTTTCCCACGATGGGAGTTGTGAGAAGCTCCCAACTGCAAAGATTCTTCTGCAGGCCAATTGAGACCTGTTTGTTGGCTTCAGGACAACGATTCCGAGCAGGGTTCTAAGGATGGATGGCTGGGTAGCCCACCTCGCATTCCAATTGTCTCCAAGCAACAAGACAGGTTAGATCTGCTGGATCTGGGGGAGCAACCGAGGAGGCTGAGTTGAAATGGACTCTCCGTGGATGTGTCCTAATATGATTTTGTGTCTATGGAGACCTTGGAATGAAGCAGTGGCACTGGGGCCCTGAAGAGTTCTCCTAAAGAGAGGCTTTCACAAGGCTCCATCATGCAATTTTCCCATGTGTAGAGGAAATTTGTTCTGATGGGTGAGTCAAGAAACAGCCATCTGCTGTTATTGACATCCAGGCCTCTGAGGAGAGATGCCTGGAAGACAAACGAATGGATCTGATAGGTGCCTAGAGGCCTGTTCGTTCCTTTTTACCTCTGGGGACATCAGTCTACGGGTCTGAGTGCCGATAGGTGCTCAGATGGGACCAGATTGCCCCTGTTTGTCCTGGGATGCCACAAATATGGGATGGCCTCAGGGACTTTGAATGTTTATCCTATTAGTAGCGTTGTGGCCATTTGAATGGGCACATACAATTCCCTTGGAGAGGGCAAGCACAGTTGTCAGGTTTGGCTGCGGGGGCCTGAGCCTGTAGGGTGTGTAGGCCAGGGCTTTTTTGACAGTTGTCTGAAAACACAAACTCGGCTTATGTTTCAGGTCATAGGTATGGCAGGACTGATCTACAGACCATGAGGAGAACTCTTCGGGATATGAAAAAAGGGCGAGTGTGAGGCTCTTGCTCAAGTATTTGTCTCTGGATATCGTGTCCCTCATGGTCGTGAAATTTCTGGGTGACTTCATGGGAAATGGACGAGTCTTACTCTCTGGGGGTTTGGCCCTGTCCAAAGAGTTTGGGGTCATTCTGTGGGATGGAAGAAGTCCGTTGCTTTGTTGTTGTTGATTTGTTTTGTTTTGTTTCAACCTCAGGTGTCCCAACAAATGAGGGATTCCAGAGTAGAGCCCTGGGGAGGGGCGACTGGACAACCATAAATCTGGTTAAAAATTGGGGCCTAGAGACATGTCAAGCCCATTATGACATCTAATGGTCCAGCCACTAAGAGGACGTTCTAGAGGACAGGACTCATGCTGAGGGTCACAATGCGTGTTTATGCCCTTGTCGCACTCAAGAATGGGCGGGGCCTCAGGGTGAATGCTGGTTTCTCCTACACTAAACATTGGAAAACATGCCAACAACAAGGTTTCTTGCCATGGGTAAGGAAGAGTTCTGATTCTGCATCACAGTCACCCCTGGGCAGTGATTGGAGATAAGGTCTAGGTTCTGAAGCCTGAAAACTGAGGTAGGGAAGAGATGATGACCTAAGGCCATGGCGGATCTGATATGCCCAGTGTGTGGTCAGCTGTCTGGGTGTTGGTCACGAGGTCCGGGCTCAGGTTGTCAGACAGTGCAATGGTGCCCAGGTTAGAGTATATATTTTGGGTGCATTCGAGTGCCGTGAAGGTTCTTATCTGAAGTACTCTTCAGGATATGAAGAATGAGCGAGTCTGAGGCGCGTGCTCAGGCATTTTTCTCTGGATTTTTTATCAGCGATGGCCGTGGAATGTTGGGGAGGCCTCATGGGCCATGGACGAATTTTGTTTCTGAGGATTTGGCCCGATCCCCATTGTTTTTCGTCAATCTGTGGGATGGGAGGACTCCTTTCAGGTTTGTTACCTCAGGTGTCCCACCAAAAGAGGAATTCCAAAGCAGAGCCCTGGGGAAGAGTGAAGGGACAACCCGAAGTATGGTAAAAAAATTGGGACCTAGGGTCATGGCAAGCTCAATATGCTGTCTCTCCATCCAGCCACTGAGAGGCCCTACCTGAGGACTGGGCTCAGGCTGAGGGTCACAATGTGTGTTGGTGATCAATGTGGCCCGCTATCATGGGCGTGGCCTCATGGGCCACACTGGTTTCAACGACACTGAACCTTGGACAACATGCCAACCACAAGGTTTCTTGCCATGGGGAAAGAGTTCTGATTTCTGCATCATTTTCAAACCTGGGCCGTGATTGGAGATAAGGTCTAGGTTCTGAAGCCAGAAAACCGAAGTTGAGAAGAGATAATGAACTAAGGCCATGAGTTTCTGATGTGCTCAGTGTGCGGCCAGCTGTCTGGATGGGGCCAGGAGGTCCAGGATCAGGCTGTGTCAGAAAGGGCATTAGTGCCGAGGTCAGCCTATATATTTGGGGTACAGCTGAATGCCGTGCAGGTTGATCCTCATTGGAGATTTCTGGGTAGCCCCAGAGGGCAATGTTTTTCTTCTGGAGGGCAGGCAGAGTGCTGCATTGTAGTTCCGGATTGCCAAACTAGAGGGCTTGTGGGCCAGTAGTCTGAGGTCGGAAGTCTGAGAACCCAAGCTAGGACTAGGTTTCTGGGTGAGGACATGGCAGGCACAATCTACAGACCTGAATCGAGATCTCGTGCATCTGAATTCAGGGCGAGGATCCGACGATCGCTCCGGTTGGACATTCTGTCCCTGATGGCCCCTTCTTGAAGGGGGGGTGGATCACGAGGCCATGGGTGTTTTCCCACGATGGGAGTTGTGAGAAGCTCCCAACAGCAAAGATTCTTCTGCAGGACAAATGAGACCTGTTGGTTGGCTCGAGGACAATGATTCCGAGCAGGGTTCTAAGGATGGATGGCTGGGTAGCCCACCTCGCATTCCAATTGTCTCCAAGCAACAAGACAGGTTAGATCTGCTGGATCTGGGGGAGCAACCGAGGAGGCTGAGTTGAAATGGACTCTCCCATGGATGTGTCCTAATATGATTTTGTGTCTTTGGAGACCTTGGAATGAAGCGGTGGCACTGGGGACCTGAAGGGTTTTCGTAAAGAGAGGCTTTCACACAGCTCCATCGAGCAACTTTCCCATGTGTAGATGAGATTTGTTCTGATGGGTGAGTCAAGAAACAGCCATATGCTGTTATTGAAATCCAGGCCTCTGAGGAGAGATGCCTGGAAACCAAAGCAATGGATCTGAAAGGTGCCTAGGTGTCTGTTCGTTCCTTTTTACCTCTGGGGACATGACTCTATAGGTCTGAGTTCCGGTAGTTGCTCAGATGGGCCCAGATTGCCCCTGTTTGTCCTGGGAAGCCACAAATATTGGGATAGCCTCAGGGACTTTGGAGGTTTATCCTATTACTAGGGTTGTAGCCATTGGAATGGGCAGATACAATTCCCTTTGAGAGGGCAAGCACAGTCGTCAGGTTTGGCTCCAGGGCCCTGAGCCTGTAGGGTGTGTAGGCCAGGGCTGTTTGGACTGTTGTCTGAAAACCCAAACTAGGCTTATGTTTCGGGTCATAGGTATGGCAGGACAGTTCTACAGACCATGAGGAGAACTCTTCGGATATGAAAAAAGGGCGAGTGTGAGGCTCTTGCTCAAGTTTTTGTCTCTGGATATCGTGTCTCTCATGGTCGTGAAATTTCGGGGGTGACTTCTTGGGAAATGGACGAGTCTTACTCTCTGGGGGTTTGGCCCCGTCCAAAGAGTTTGGGGTCATTCTGTGGGATGGAAGAAGTCCGTTGTTCCTTTGTTGATTTGTTTTGTTTTGTTTTTCAAACTCAGGTGTCCCACCAAATGAGGGATTTCAGAGTAGAGACCTTGGGAGGCGCGACTGCTCAACCAGAAATCTGGTTAAAAATTGAGGCCTAGGGACATGTCAAGCCCATTATGACATCTAATGGTCCAGCCACTGAGAGGACGTACTAGAGGACAGGACTCGCGCTGAGGGTCACAATGCGTGTTTATGCCCTTGTCGCACTCAAGAATGGGCGGGCCTCAGGTTGAAGGCTGCTTTCTCCTACACTGAACGTTGGACAACATGCCAACCACAAGGTTACTTGCCATGGGTAAGGAAGAGTTCTGATTTCTGCATCACATTCACCCCAGGGCAGTGATTGAAGATAAGGTCTAGGTTCTGAAGCCTGAAAACTGAGGTAGGGAAGAGATGATGTCCTAAGGCCATGGCGGGTCTGATGTGCTCAGTGTGCGGTCAGCTGTCTGGGTGTTGGTCACGAGGTCCGGGCTCAGGTTGTCAGACATTGCATTAGTTCCCTGGTTAGACTATATATTTGGGTGCATTCGAGTGCCGTGAAGGTTCTTATCTGAAGAACTCCTCAGGACATGAAGAATGAGCCAGTCTGAGGCGCGTGCTCAGTCTTTTGTGTCTGGATTTTGTATCAGCAATGGCCGTGGAATGTTGGGGTGGCCTCAGGGGCCATGGACGAATCTTGCCCTCTCCGGATTTGGTCTGATACCAATTGTTTTTTGTCAATCTGTGTGATGGGAGGACTCCTTTCAGGTTTGTTACCTCAGGTGTCCCACCAAAAGAGGAATTCCAAAGCAGAGCTCTGGGGAAGAGTGAAGGGACAACCTGAACTATGGTTAAAAATTGGGAACTAGGGTCATGGCAAGCCCAATATGCTGCCTCTCCATCCAGACACTGAGAGGCCTTACCTGAGGACTGAGCTCAGGCTGAGGGTCACAATATGTGTTTGTGACCAATGTGGCCCACAAGCATGGGCGGGGCCTCATGGGCCACACTGGTTTCAACTACACTGAACCTTGGACAACATGCCAACCACAAGGCTTCTTGCCATGGGGAAAGAGTTCTGATTTCTGCATCATTTTCAAACGCGGGCCGTGATTGGAGATAAGGTCTAGGTTCTGAGGCCTGAAAACCGAGGTTGAGAAGAGATGATGACCTAAGGACAAGGCGGGTCCCATGTGATCAGTGTGCGGCCAGCTGTTTGGGTGGGGCCAGGAAGTCCAGGCTCAGGCTGTGTCAGAAAGGGCATTAGTGCCCAGGTCAGCCTATATATTTGGGGTACAGCCGAACGGCGTGCAGGTTGATCCTCATTTGGGGTTTCTGAGTAGCCCCAGAGGGAAATGTTTTATTCTGGAGGGCAGGCAGAGTGCTGACTTGTAGTCTGGATTGCAAAACTGGAGGGCTTGTGGGCCAGTAGTCTGAGGACGTTAGTCTGAGAATCCAAGTTAGGCCTAGGATTCTAGGTGAGGATATGGCATGCGCAATCTACAGACCTGAATCGAGATCTCGTGCATCGGAAGTCAGGGTGATGATCAGACGATCGCTCAGGTTGGACATTCTGTCCAGATGTCCCCTTCTTGAAGGCGGGGTGGATCACGAGGCCATGGGGGTTTTCCCACGATGGGAGTTGTGAGTAGCTCCCAACTGCAAAGATTCTTCTGCAGGACAATTGAGACCTCTTGGTTGGCTCCAGGACAACGAATCCGAGCAAGGTTCTAAGGTTGGATGGCTGGTTAGCCCACCTCACATCCCAATTGACTCCAAACAACAAGACAGGTTAGATCTGCTGGATCTGGGGGAGCAACCGAGGAGGCTCAGTTGAAATGGACTCTCCCGTGGATGTGTCCTAATATGATTTTGTGTCTATGGAGACCTTGGAATGAAGCGGTGGCACTGGGGCCCTGAAGGGTTCTCCAAAAGAAAGGCTTTCACAGAGCTCCATCGTGCAAGTTTCCCATGTGTAGATGAGATTACTCTGATGGGTGAGTCCAGAAACAGCCATATGCTGTTATTGAAATCCAGGCCTCTGAGGAGAGATGCCTGGAAACCAAAGCAATGGATCCGATAGGTGCCTAGGGGCCTGTTCGTTCCTTTTTAACTCGGGGGACATCAGTCTACGGGTCTGAGTGCCGGTATGTGCTCAGATGGGCCCAGATTGCCCCTGTTTGTCCTGGGAAGCCACAAATATTGGGATGGCCTCAGGGACTTTGGAGGTTTATACTTTTAGTAGCGTTGTGGCCATTGGAATGGGCACATACAAATTCCTTGGAGAGGGCAAGCACAGTCGTCAGGTTTGGCACCAGGGGCCTGAGCCTGTAGGATGTGTAGGCCAGGGCTGTTTGGACAGTTGTCTGAAAACACAAACTCGGCTTATGTTTCCGATCATAGGTATGGCGGACGGATCTACAGACCATGAGGAGAACTCTTCGGGATATGAAAAAAGGGCGAGTGTAAGGCTTTTGCTCAAGTTTTTCTCTCTGGATATCGTGTCACTCATAGTCTTGAAATTTCCGGGTGACTTCATGGGAAATGGACGAGTCCTACTCTCTGGGGTTTGGGCCCCGTCCAAAGAGTTTGGGGACATTCTGTGGGATGGAAGAAGTCCGTTGTTCTGTTGTTGTTGATTTGTTTTTTTTTGTTTTTTTCAACCTCAGGTGTCTAACCAAATGAGGGATTCCAGAGTAGAGGCCTGGGGAGGGGCGACTGGACAACCAGAAATCTGGTTAAAAATTGGAGCCTAGGGACATGTCAAGCCCATTATGACATCTAATGGTCCAGCTACTGAGAGGACGTACTAGAGGACAGGACTCACGCTGAGGGTCACAATGCGTATTTATGCCCTCGTCGCACTCAAGAATGGGCGGGCCTCAGGGTGAAGGCTGGTTTCTACTACACTGAACGTTGCACAACATGCCAAACACAAGGTTAATTGCCATGGGTAAGCAAGAGTTCTGATTTCTGCATCACAGTCACCCCTGGGCAGTGATTGGAGATAAGGTCTAGGTTCTGAAGCCTGAAAACTGAGGTAGGGAAGAGATGATGACCTAAGGCCATGGCGGGTCTGATGTGCTCAGTGAACGGTCAGCTGTCTGGGTGTTGTTCACGAGGTCCGGGCTCAGGTTGTCAGACAGTGCATTAGTGCCCAGGTTAGACTATATATTTTGGGTGCATTTGAGTGCCGTATAGGTTCTTATCTGAAGAACTCTTCATGACATGAAGAATGAGCGAGTCTGACGCGCGTGCTCAGGCTTTTGTCTCTGGATTTTGTATCAGTGATGGCCGTGGAATGTTGGGGAGGCCTCATGGTCCATGGACGAATCTTGCCCCCTCTGGATTTGGTCTGATCCCAATTGTTTTTCGTCAATCTGTGGGATGGGAGGACTCCTTTCAGGTTTATTACCTCAGGTGTCCCACCAGGAGAGGAATTCCAAAGCAGAGCCCTGGGGAAGAGTGAAGGGACAACCCGAACTATGGTTAAGAATTGGGGCCTAGGGGCATGGCAAGCACAATATGCTGTCTCTCCATCCAGCCACTGAGAGGCCTTACCTGAGGACTGGTCTCAGGCTGAGGGTCACAATGTGTGTTTGTGACCAATATGGCCCGCAAGCATGGGCGGGGCCTCATGGGCCACACTGGTTTCAGGTGTACCACCATAAGAGGAATTCTGTGAACAATGTGTCCCCCACAAATATTGGCATACCCTAACCCTACTAATAGTATAAACCTTCAAAGTCCCTGAGGCCATACCAATATTTGTGGCTTCACAGGACAAACAGGGGCAATCTGGGCCCATCTGAGCACCTACCGGCACTGAGACCCGTAGACTGATGTCCCCAGAGGTAAAAATGAATGAACAGGCCCCTAGGAACCTTTCGGATCCGTTGCTTTGGTTTCCAGGAATCTCTCCTCAGAGGCCTGGATTCAATAACAGCATTGGCTGTTTCTTGACTCACCCATCAGAACTAATCTCATCTACACATGGGAAACTTGCACGATGGAGCTGTGTGAAAGCCTCTCTTTAGGAGAACCCTTCAGGGCCCCAGTGCCACTGCTTCATTCCAAGGTCCCCATAGACACAAAATCATATTAGGACCCATGCACGGGAGAGTCCATTTCAACCGAGCCTCCTCGGTTGCTCCCCCAGATCCAGCAGATCTAACCTATCTTGTTGCTTGGAGACAATTGGAATGCGAGCTGGGCTACCCAGCGATCCATCCTTAGAACCCTGCTCGGAATCGTTGTCCTCGAGCAAACCAACAGGTCTCAATTGTCCTGCAGAAGAATCTTTGCTGTTGGGAGCTTCTCACAACTCCCATCGTGGGAAAACCCCCCATTGCCTCGTGATCCACCTCCCCTTCAAGAAGGGGCCATCAGGGCCAGAATGTCCAACCTGAGTGATCCTCTGAACCTCGCCCTGACTTCACATGCACGAGATTTCAATTCAGGTCTGTAGATGGTGCCTGCCATACCCTCACGCAGAATCCTAGGCCTAGCTTGGGTTCTCAGACTTCCGTCCTCAGACTACTTGCCCCCACAAGCCCTCCAGTTTGGCAATCCAGAACTACAATGCAGCACTCTGCCTGCCCTCAAGAAGAAAAACATTGGCCTCTGGGGATACCCTGAAACCCCAAATGATGATCAACCTGCACGGCATTCGGCTGTACCACAAATATATAGGCTGACCGGTGCACTAATGCGCTTTCTGACACAGCCTGACACTGGACCTCCTGGCCACACCCAGGCAGCTTGCCAAAACTGAGCCCATCGGACCCGCCATGGCCTTAGACCGTCATCTCTTCTCAAACTCGGTTTTCAGGCTCAGAACCTAGACCTTATCTCCAATCACAAACACACATTGTGACCCTCAGCCTGAGCCCAGTCCTCAGGTAAGGCCTCTCAGTGGCTGGATGGAGAGATAGCATATTGGGCTTGCCATGCCCCTAGGCCCCAATTTTTAACCATAGTTCGGGTTGTCCCTTCACTCTTCCCCAGGGCTCTGCTTTGGAATTCCTCTCCTCGTGGGACACCTGAGGTAAACAAACCTGAAAGGAGTCCTCCAATCCAACAGATTGATGAAAAAGAATTGGGATCGTGCCAAGTCAACAGATAGCAAAATTCGTCCATGGCCAATGAGGCATCCCCAACATTCCACGGCCATCGCTGATACAAAATCCAGAGACAAAAGCCTGAGCACGCGCCTCAGACTCGCACATTCTTCATATCCTGAAGAGTTCTTCAGATAAGAACCTACACAGCACTCGAATGCACCCAATATATATAGTCTAACCTGGGTACCAATGCACTCTCTGACAACCTGAGGCCGGACCTCGTGACCAACACCCAGACAGCTGACCGCGCACTGAGCACATCAGACCCGCCATGGCCTTAGGTCATCATCTCTTCCCTACGTCAATTTTCAGGCTTCAAAACCTAGACCTTATCTCCAATCACTGCCCAGGGGTGACTGTGATGCAGAAATCAGAACTCTTCCTTACCCATGGCAAGAAACCTTGTGGTTGGCATGTTGTCCAAAGTTCAGTGTAGGAGAAACCAGCATTCACCCTGAGGCCCCTCCAATTCTTGAGTGCGACGAGGGCATAAACACGCATTGTGACCCTCAGCGTGAGTCCTGTCCTCTAGTACGTCATCTCTGTGGCTGGACCATTAGATGTCATAATGGGCTTGACATGTCCCTAGGCCCCATTTTTAACCAGATTTCTGGTTGTCCAGTCGCCCCTCCCCAGGGCTCTACTCTGGAATCCCTCATTTGGTGGGACACCTGAGGTTTAAAAAGAAAACAAAAAACAAATCAACAAGAACAGAACGACAGACTTCTTCCATCCCACAGAATGACCCCAAACTCTTTGGACGGGTCAAACCCCCAGAGAGTAAGACTCGTCCATTTCCCATAAAGTCACCCGGAAATTTCACGACCATGAGTGACCCGATATCCAGAGACAAAAACTTGAGAAAGAATCTCACACTCGCCTTTTTTCATATCCCGAAGAGTTCTCCTCATGGTCTGTAGATCAGTCCTGCTGCCATACCTATGACCCGAAACATAAGTCGAGTTTGTGTTTTCAGAAAACTGTCCAAAAAGCCCTGGCCTACACACCCTACAGGCTCAGGCCCCTGGAGCCAAACCTGACGACTGTGATTGCCCTCTCCAAGGGAATTGTATGTGCCCATTACAATGGCCACAACCCTACTAATAGGATAAACCTCCAAAGTCCCTGAGGCCATCCCAATATTTGTGGCTTCCCAGGAGAAACAGGGGCAATCTGGGCCCATCTGAGCACCTTCCGGCACTCAGACCCGTAGACTGATGTCCCCAGAGGTTAAAAGGAACGAACAGGCCCATAGGCACCTATCGGATCTATTGCTTTGGTTTCCAGGCATCTCTCCTTAGAGATCCTTAGAACCCTTAGAACCCTGCTCTTGCTTCGTTTCTTATGGGACATACTTGATCCATCCAACAAGTGTCGACTATCCCACAGGAATCCTTGTTCATGGACCACCTCACAACTCATATCATGGAAAAGCTTCCAATGTCACATGATGCCCCCAATCTTCATGAAGTCGGATTATGGAAAGAAACTCCAACCTGAGCCAACGGCTGATCTTCGCCTTGACTTCAGTTGAACGAGATCATGTTTAAGCTCTTCAGAGTGCACCTGCTGTGCCCTCTCCCCAAATCTTAAGCATAGCTAGTGTTCTCAGACTTCCGTCCTCACTCTCCTGGCCACACGCCCTCCATTTTGGGATTTCCGATGACACAGTGCTGCACTCTGCCTGCCCTCTAGAAGAAAATCGTTGCCCTATGGGTCTACCCAGAAACCTCAAATGAGGATAAACCTGCATGCCACTCAACTGTACACCAATTATATAGTCTAGCCTGTGCACTAATGCCCTGTCTGACACAACCTGAGGCCTGAATTCCCAACCGACACCCAGACAGCATGCCGTACACTGAGAACATATGAACCGCCATGGCCTTAGGTAGCCATCTCTTTCCAACCTGGTTTTCAGGCTACAGAAACCTAGACCTTTTCTCTGCTCATTTCCCATATGTGAACGTGATGCAGAAATCATAACTCCTCCTTCCCTCTTGCCAGAATCTTGTGGTTGGCATCTTATCCAAAGTTCAGTGTAGGACCCCTGTAGGGCCTTCAGCAGTAGTAGTAGGGCCCCTGAGGGTAGTGTAGGGTCCCTGAGGCCCTGACCATGCTTAAGAGCTGGGGTGGGCACAAACACACATTGGGACCCTCAGTTTGAACCCTGTCCTCAAGTAAAGCCTCTCAGTGGCTGGACCATGAGCCCGCATATGGGGCCTGCCATGCCCCAAGTCACCCAATCTTAACCAGAGGTAAAGACATCTAGTCACCCCTACTCAGGGCTCTGCTCTGGAATCCCTCTTTGGTGGGACATTTGAGGTAAGTAAACACAGAAAGGATTCCTCCCACCCACAGAATGACCCCAATCACTTGGGATCAGGACATCCCCAGAGAGAAAGACTCGTCCATGGCCCATGAGGCCAGCCTGACATTCCACGGCCACTATTGACACAAAATCCAGAGACATAAGCCTCACCCTTAGGTCATAGCCCAAAAAATTCTCCTCATAGTCTGTAGATCGGGCCTGCCATACCTACGTCCTCAAAAACCGTGTTTTCAGACTTCTATCCTGACATCCCTGTCCCACACAGCCTCCAGGCTGAGGCCCCTGGAGCCACAACTCAGGACTGTGCCTGCCCTCTCCAAGGAAATTCTTCCCATTCCATTGGCCACAACCCTACAGATTAGGAGAAACCTCCAAAGTCCCAGAGGCCATTCCAATTGTGTAGGCCGCTCAGTACAAGAGGGGTGATCTGTCACAAGCTGAGCAACGACCTCAACTCACCCGTAGACAGATATCCCAAGAGAAAGGTATTAAACTGGACAGGCCCCTAGAACATAATTAGTTCCATTGCTTTTGTTTCTAAGCATCTCTCCTCAGAGGCCTGTTTTCCAATACCATCATATGGGGGATTCCAGAGATACCACCAATCAGAACAAATCTTGTCTTCACATGGGAAACTTATCCATTGGAGCTCTGCAAAAATCTCCAGTTAGGAGAAACCTTCAGGTAACCGGAGCCACCGCCCTATTCCAAGGTCTCCATGGACACAAACCCGCATTATGACCATTCGGCAGGAGAGTACATTTCAACTCAGCCCCGTTGATTACTCCCCCAGAGCCAGAATATCAAACCTGCCTTGTCGCTTGGAGACAACTTGAATGCAAAGCAGACTCTCTAGGCATCCATCGTTGGAATCCTGCTCTGGCGCCGTTCCATATGGGATGTCCTGGGAGCCTTCCAACAGGTCTTGACTGTCCCGCAGAAGGAATCCTTGCAGATTGGAGCATCTCACAACTCCTATCGTGGGAAAACCTACATGGCCTCATGAGATGCTCCCCTTTATAAAGGGGCCATCATGGACAGAAACTCCAACCTGAGCCAACTTCTGATCCATTGCTTTGGTTTCTATGTATCTCTCCTCAGAGGCCTGGTTTCCAATATCAGAATATGGGGGTTTCCTAAGGAAACAATCAGAACAGATCTCATCTCCACATGAGAAAAACTTGCTCTTTGGAGCTGTGTCAATACCTCAGGTTAGGAGGATCCTTCAGGGCGCTGGCACCATGGCCCAATTCCAAGGTCTCCAAGGACACAAACTTACATTATGATCCATCCTCAGGAGAGTCCATTTCAAATCAGCCCCCTCGGCTGCTCACCCAGAGTCAGCCGATCAAACCTGCCTTGTCACTAGGAGACAGTTGGAATGCGAGGTGGGCTGCCCAGGCATCCATCCTTAAAACCCTGCTCTGGAGAATTTCTTTATGGGACGTCTTGAATCCAACCAACCTGTCTTGACTGTCTTGCAGAATGAATCCTTGTTGTTTGAAGCATCACACAATCCCACTGTGAGAAAACCTCCATTTCCTCATGATGCCCCACACCTTCATAAATGGGCCATCATGGACAGAAACTCCATCCTAAGCCAAAGTCTGATCCGCGCCCTGAATTCAGAAGCACGAGATCTCGATTCAGCACTTGAGAGTGTGCCTGCTGTGCCCTCGCCCCAAAACCTAAGCCAAACTTGTGTTCTCAGACTTCCGTCTTCACAATCCTAGCCACACCCCTCCGGTTTGGCAATTCTGGAGACACAATGCAGCACTCTGCCTGCCCTTCAGAAGAAAAATGTCTCCCTATAGGGCTAACCAGAAACGCCAAATGAGTAACAACCTGCATGCCACTCGAACATACCCCAATTATACAATCTAGCCTGTGCACCAAAGCCCTGTCTGACACAGCCTGAGGACAGACCTCCAGTCCAACACCCAGACAGCTGGCCGTACACTGAGCATATCAAACCCACAATGGCTTTCGGCCATCATCTCTACCCAACCTCAGTTTTCACCTTCAGAACCTAGACCTTATCTCCACTCACTGCTCAGGAGTGAACGTGATACAAGAATCAGAACTTCTCCTTCGCCATGGCAAGAAACCTTGTGGTTGGCATGTGGTCCAACGTTCATTGTAGGAGAAAGCAGCATGGACTATGAGGCCCCACCTATCCCTGAGGGCTACAATTTGCACAAACACACATTGTGACCCTCAGCGTGAGCCCTATCCTCATGTAAAGCCTCTTAGTGACTGGAACAACAGCCCACATATGGGGCTTGCCAAGCCCCTAGTCCCCCAATCTCAACCAGAGTTAGAGATGTCTATTCACCCCTACTCAGGGCACAGCTCTGGAATCCCTCTTTGGTGGGACACCTGAGGTAAAATATAAAATACAGAAAGGAGTCTTCCCATCCACAGAATGTTCCCATACTTGGGGTCAGGCCAAATCACCAGAGAAAGACTTATCCATGGCCCTTGAGGACACCCCGACATTCCACGGCCACCGTAGGCACAAAATCCAGAGACAAAAGCCTGAGCAAACGCCACATACTCGCCCTTTGTTCATAGCACGGAAAATTCTCACGGTTTGTAGATCGAGCCTTCATACATACATCCCCAAACCTAATTTGAGTTTGTGTTTTCAGACTTCTGTCCCCACAGTCCTGGCCCACACCCCATCCAAGCTGGGGCCCCTGGAGCCACACCGGATGACTGTAGCTTCCCTCTCCAGGGAATTCTGCCATTTCCAATGGCCACAACCCTATAGATTAGGAGAAACCTCCAAACTCCCCGAGGCCATCCCAATAGTGTTGGCTGGCCAGGACAAACAGGGATGATCTTTCACAAGTTAGGAAACTACCTCCACTCAGACCCAGAGACAGATATCCCCATAGAAAAGATTGAAATGGACAGGCACTTAGGCCCTAATCAGATCCATTGCTTTTGTTTCCAGGCATCTCTACTCAGAGACCAGGTTACCAATACCAGCATATGGGGGATTACTGAGGCACTCATAGAAAAATCTCGTCTCCACATAGGAAATGTACTCTTTGGAGCTCTATAAAAACCTCTGTTTAGGAGAATCTTTCAGAGCCCCGGATTCAAGCGCCCCATTCCAAGGTCTCCATGGACTTAAACCCACATTATGATCTATCCTCGGTAGAGTCCATGTCAACTCATCCCCCTTGGTTTCTCCCCCAGGGCCTGCAGATCAAACCTGCCTTGTTGCTAGGAGACAACTAGAATGGGAGGCGGGCTACCCAGGCATCCATCCTTAGAACCCTACTCTGGAGTCGTTCCATATGGGACATCCTAGAGCCATCCAACAGGTCTCAAGTGTCCCACAGAAGGAATCTTTGCAGTCTGGTGCATCTCACAACTCCCATTGTGGGAAAATCTTCATGGCCTCTTGAGACGCTCCACTTTATAAAGGGGCCATCATGGACAGAAACTCCAACCTGAGCAAACGTCTGATATTCGCCCTGGCTTCAGGTGCATGAGATTTTGATTCAGCTCTGCAGAGTTTGCCTTCTGTGCCCTCACCCCAAAAAACTAAGCCTAGCTTGTGTTCTCAGACTACTGTCCTCACACCCCCCTGGGCCCAAAAGCCCTACAGTTTGGCAATACTGGGGCCACAATGCAGCACTCTGCCTGCCCTCCAGAAGAAAAACGTTGCCTTATGGAGCTACCTAGAAACCCGAATGAGGATCAACTGAACGCCACTCGACTGCACCCCAAATATACACAGTCTACCCTGTCTAATGCCCTGTCTGACACAGCATGAGCCCACACCTCCAGACCTACGCTCAACAGCTAGCCACACACTGAGCTCATTGTACCCATCAGGTCCTTAGGTCTTCATCTCTTCCCAACCTCGGTTTTCGGGTTTCAGACCTAGACGTAAACTTCAATCACTTTCCAGGGGTGAACGTAATGCAGAAATCACAACTCATCCTTCGCCATGGCCGGAAAACTTGTGGTTGGCATATTCTCCAACGTTCAGTGTAGGAGAAAAACCAGCGTGGCCCATGAGGCCCTTCCCATGTTTGAGGGCCTTGTTGGGCACAAATAGGCATTGTGACCCTCAGCATGAGCCCTGTCCTCAAGGAAGACCTCTCAGTGTCTGAATCAAGAGCACACATATTGGACTTGCCATGCCCTAGGCCCCCAAACTTAAACAGAGGTGGGGTTATCCAGTTGTCCCTCCCAAGGACTCTGCTCTGGAATCCCTCTTTTATTGGCACACATGAGGTACATAAAATAAAATAAAAAACAGAAAGGACTCCTCCCATCCCACAGAATGTACCCAAACTCTTGGGATTGGGTCAAATCCTCAGAGAAGGAAAGCCGTCCACAACCCATGACGCCACGCCAGCATTCGACCCACATTGTTGACACAAATCCAGAGACAAAACCTGAGCAAGCACCTCAAACTCACCCTTTTTCATATCCCGAAGTGTTATAATGATCTGTAGATTGGGCGTGCCATACCTATGTCCCCAATCCTAAGCGGAGTTTGTGTTTTCAGACTTCTGTCCCCACAGGCCTGGCCCACACACCCTCAAGGCTTGGCCCCTAGAGCCAAACTCAGACTGTGCCTGCCCTCTCCAGGGGATTTCTGCCCATTCCATTGGCCACAACCCTATAGATTAGGAGAAACTACAAAGTCCCGAGGCCATTCCCAATATTATAGGCTGCCCAGGACAAACAGGGGCTATCTGACACAAGCCGAGCAACTACCTCCCCTCAGTTCCATAGACACGTATCCCCAGGAAAGAGATTGAACCAGACAGGCACCTAGGCCCTAATCATATCCATTGCTTTTGTTTCCAGGCATCTCTCCTCAGAGGCCTGGTTTCCAATACCAACTTATGGGAGATTCCTTAGGCAGTCATCAAAACAATTCTCTTCTCTACATAGGAAACGTACTCTTTAGAGCTCCATCAAAAGCTCCGGTTATGAACATCCCTCAAGGCCCCGGATCAAGCACCCCATTCCAAGGTCTCCATGGACACAAATGCACATTATGACCCATACTCAACTCACCCATTTCAACACACCCGCCTCGGTTACTCCCCTAGATCCAGCAGATCGAACTTGCCTTGGCGCTATGAGACACCTGGAATGGGAGGCAGGCTGCCCAGTCATCCATCCTTAGAACCCTGCTCTGGATAACGTCCTTATGGGATGTCCTGGAGCCATCCAGCAGGTCTCGACTTTCCCACGGAAGGAATCATTGCGGTTTGGAGCATCTCACAATTCCCATCGTGGGAAAACCTCCATTGCCTCGTGACACCCTCCCCTTCATGAAGGGGCCGTCATGGACAGAAACTCCAACCTGAGCCAACGTCTGATCCTAGCTCTGTCTTCAGGTACACGGGATCTCGAATCATCTCTGCAGAGGGTTCCTGCCGTCCCCTCACCCCAAAATCTAAGTCTGGCTTGTGTTCTCAGAATATTTTCCTCACACTCCTGGCCCACAAGCCTTCCAGTTTGGGAATTCTGGAGCCACTATGTGGCACTGTGTCTTCCTTCCAGAAGAAAAACTTTGCCTTCTGGGGCTACCCAGTAACCACAAATGAGTACCAACCTGCACGAAACTCGGACTGCACCCCAATGATACAGTCTAGCCTGGGCACTAATTCCCTGTCTGCCACAGCCTGAGCCTGCACCTCCCAACCCACACTCAACAGGTGGCCGAACACTGAGCACATCAGACACACCATGGCCTTAGGTCTTCATCTCTTCCCAACCTCAGTTTTCAGGCTTCAGAACCTAGACCTTAAATCCAATCACAGTCCAGGAGTGAAAGTGTTGCAGAAATTAGAACTCCTTCTTCCCCATGGCCAGAAAACTTGTGGTTGCCATATTGTGCATCGTTCACTGTAGGAGAAACCAGCATGGTACATTAGGCCACGCCCTGACTTGAGGGGCTCCTTGGGCACAAAAACACATTGTGAAACTCAATGTGAGCCCTATGCTCAAGGAAGGCCTCTCAGTGTCTGGACCAAGAGCCCACATATGGGGCTTGCCATGTTCTTAGGTCCCAATGTTAACCAGAGGTCTGGTTGTCCAGTCGCCCCTCCCCAGGACTCTGCTGTGTGGAATCCCTCTTTTGGTGGTCCACCTGAGGTAAAAATAAAACAGAAAGGCCTCCTCCCTTCCCACAGAATGACCCCAAAATCTTGGGATTGGGTCAAATCCCCAGAAAGGGAGCCTCATCGATTGCCCATGAGGACACCCGGACATTCCATGGCAATCGGTGACACATATCCAGAAAAAAATAAGCATGAGCAAGCACCTCACTTTCGCCCTTTGTTCATATCCCAAAGAGTTCTCCTCACGGTCTATATATCGGGCCGGCCATACCTACAGACCCAAACCTAAGTGGAGTTTGTGTTTTCAGACTTTTGTCCAAATAGCCCTGGACCACACACGCTCCACACTTGGGTCCCTGGAGCCACACCTCGGGACTGTGCTTCCCTTTCAAGAGAATTCTTCCCATTCCATTGGCCACAACCTTGCAAATTAGGAAAAACCTCCAAACTTACCGAGGTCATCCCAATAGTGTAGGCCGCCCAGGACAAACAGGTGTGATCTCAAACCAGCTGAGCAACTACCTCCACTCAGACAAAAGATGTCCCCAGAGAAGAATATTGAACCGGACAGGCCCCTAGGCCCTAATCAGATCCATTGCTTTGGTTTCCAGGCATCTCTCCTCAGAGGCCTCATTTCCAATACCAGCAAATGGTGGTTTCCTGAGGCACCAATGAGAACAAATCTCGTCTCCCCATGGAAAACTTGCTCATTGGAGCTTTGTTATAACCTCTGGTTAGGAGAATCCTTCAGGGCCCTGGTGCCACTGCCCCATACCAAGGTCTCAATGGACTCAAATCAACATTAAGACCATCCTCAGGAAAGTCCATTTCAACTCATTTAAGACCATCCTCAGGAAAGTCCATTTCAACTCAGCCCCCTCTGATGCTACCCCAAGCCAGCAGATCAAACGTTTCTTGTTGCTAGGAGACAATTGGAATTGAGGCTGTCTGCCCAGGCATCCATACTTAGAACCCTGTTCTGGAAAAATACCGTATGAGACGTCTTGGAGCCATCCAACAAATCTTAATTGTCCCACAGAAGGAATCCTTACGGTTTGGAGCATCTCACAACTCTAATAGTGGGAAAACCCCCATGGCCTCATAATACCCCCCCCCTCATGAAGGGGGGCCAACATGGACAGAAACTCCAACCTGAGCCAAAGTCTGATCCTCGACCTGACTTCAGACTCATGAGATCTCAATTGAGCTCTGCAGAGTGTGCCTGCCATGTCCATTCCCCGAAACCTAAGCCTAGCTTGTGTTCTCAGACTTCCATCCTCACTCTCCTGCCCCATTAGCCCTCCAGTTTGGGAATTCCGAAGCCACAATGCTGCACTCTGCCTGCCCTCCAGAAGAAAAACTTTGACCTATGCTGCTAATAAGAAACCCCAAATGATTATCTAATGCATGCCACTCGACTGTAAAGCAATTATACAGCCTACCCTGAATAGTAATGCCCTGTCTGGCACAGCCTGAGACAAGACATCCCAAACGACACCTAGACAGCTGGCTCCAACCTGGACACAAGGGACCCGCTATGGCTGTAGTTCGTCATCTCTTCCCAACCTCGGTTTTCAGGCTTCAGAACCTAGACCTTATCTCCAATCACTGCCCATGGGTGAACGTGATGCAGAAATTAGAATTCCTCCTTCCCCATGGCCAGAAACCTTGTGGTTGGCATGTTGTCCAACATTCAATGTGGGAAAACCTGCATTGTCGGAAAGGACACGCCAGTGCTTGAGGACCGCCTAGGGAACAGACATGCATTGTGACCTGTAGCGTGAGTCCTGTATTAAAGTAACGCCTCTCAGTGTCTGGACCAAGATCTTGCATATGGGGCTTGTCATATCCATAGGCCCCCAGGCTTAACCAGAGAGCGAGTATTCCAGTTGTCAGTACCCACTGCTATGCTCCAGAATCCCTCTACTGGGGGGACACATGAAGCAGAAAACAGGACTCTTCCCTTCCCACAGAATGACCCCAAACTCTTGGGGGCTGGACAAACTACCAGAGAAGGAGACTTCTACGACCCATGAGGCAACTCCTACATTAAACGGCCATTGTGGACAAAATATCCAGAGACAAAAGACTGAGCGACTGCCTCCCTCTCACCCTTCTTTCATATCCAGAGGAGCTCACCTCACGGACTGTAGATCAGGCCTGCCATAACCTCGGCCCCAAACCTGAGCTGAGTTTGGGTTTTTGGATGTCTATCTGCACAGCCGTGGCCCACACCGCTTCCAGGCTGGGGTCTCTGGAGCCACACCACAGAACTGTGCCTGCTCTCTCCTAAGAAACTGCCCGTTCCATTGGCCACAACTCTACAAAATAGTAGAAACCTCAAGGTCCCCAAGGACATCCCACTACCGCAAGCCGCACTGGATAAACAGGGGCATTATGACACCAGCTGAGCAACTACTACCTCCATGCAGACACACAGACTGATATCCGCAGAGACAGAAGATTGAACCAGACAGGCCCCTAGGCCCTATTATGAACTCTTGCTTTGGTGTCCAGGTATCACTCCTCAGAGGCCTGGTTTCGAAGACCAGCATATGGGGCTATCCTGAGGCACCAGACAGAACACCTCTCATCTCCGCATGGAAAGCTTCCTTGTTGGAGTTGTGTCAAACCCTTCGGGTTGGAGAATCCTACAGAGTCCCTTAGCTACTGCCACATTCCAAGGTCTCCATGGCCACCAACCCACATTATGACTCATCCTCAGGAAAGTCCATTTAAACTCAGCCTTCTGGGTAGCTCACCCAAGAGCCCGCAGATTGAGCGTGCCTTGTCTCGACCAGGCAATGGGAAGGTGAGTTGGCGTTTCTCGGCATCCATGCTTAGGCCCCTGCTCTCGAGTCTTTCTGTATGGGGCATCCTGGAACCATCCAATAGTACTCGAAAGTCCTGAAGAAGGAAACTTTGAAGTTTGGAGCAGCTCACAACTCCCAGCGTAGGGAAACCTCCCTGGCCTCATGATGCCCCCACCCCCTTCAGGAAGGGGCCGACATGGACACAAACTCCAGCTTGAGGCAACATCTGATACTCGCCCTGACCTCAGATGCAGGAGATCTCGATTCAGCCTCTGCACAGTGGGAGCAAACGTCGTGCTACCTTGTGTTTTCAGACTTCCTTCCTCACACTCCTGGCAAACATGTCCTCAAGACGTGGAATTCTGGAACCAAAATGCAGCCCTATACTGGCCCTCCAGAAGAAAAACGTTGCTCTATGGGGATCTCCATAAACCCCAAATGAGGATCAACCTGCTCGGTTCTCGACCTCACCCCAATTGGATTGTTCGGGTTGTCCATTCGTCCCTCCCCAGAGCTCTGCCTTGGAATCCCTCTTTTGGTGGGACACCTGAGGTAACAAAACTAAAAGGACTCCTCCCATCCTTCAGATTGACCCAAAACAATTGGGATTGGACCAAATTCACAGAGAGGAAGTCTCGTCCATGGCCCATGAGGCCCCCCCGAGATTCCACAGCCATCGTTGACAACAAATCCAGAGACAAAAGTCTGAGCAAGCGCCTCACACTCGCTCTTTTGTCGTATCCCGAAGAGTTCTCCTCACGGTCTGTAGATCGGGCCTGCCATACCTACTTCCCAAACCTAAGCCGAGTTTGTGTTTTCAGACTTCTGTCCCCACATTCCTGGCCCACAGACCCTTCAGGCTGGGGCCCCTGGAGCCACACATCAGGACTGTGCCTGTCCATACCACGGGAATTCTGCCCATTCCATTGTCCACAATCGTACAAATTAGGAAAAACCTCCAGAGTCCCCAAGGGCATCCCAATAATGTAGGCCGCCCAGGACAAACAAGGGTCATCTGAAACCAGCTGAGCATCTACCTCTACTCAGCGTAGATGGATGTCCCCAGAGAAGAAGATTGAATCAGACAGGCCCGTAGGCCTGAATCAGATTCATTGCTTTCGGTTACAGGTATCTCTCCTCAGAGGCCTGGTTTCCAATATTAGCATATGGGGATTTCAGGAAGCAGCAATCAGAACAAATCTCTTCTCCACATGGGAAAATTATCCTTTGAAGATGTCTCAAAACCTCCAGTTAGGAGAATCCTTCAGGGCCTGTGTGCTACTGCCCCATTACAAGGTCTCCATGGACAGAAAAACACATTAGAACCCATCCACAGGAAATTCCATTTCAACTCAGCTCCCTTGGTTGCTCCCCCAGAGCGAGCAGACTGAACCTGTCTTGACTAGGAGACAATTGGAATGCGAGGCGGGCTGCCCAACCATCCATCCTTAGAGCTCTGCTCTGGCGTCGTTCCGTATGGGATGTCCTGGAGCCATCCGACAGGTCTCAAATGTCCAGCAGAAGGAATCCTTGAGTTTTGGAGCATCTCACAACTCCCAACCTGGGAAAATCTAGATGGCTTTGTGATGCCCCCCCCCCCCCATTTATGAAGGGGAAAATCATGGACAGGAACTCCAACCTAAGACAACGTCTGATCTTCACCCTGAATTCAGATGCACGAGATCTCGATGCAGCTCTGCAGAGTGTGCTTTCCTTGCCCTCGCCCTGAAACCTATGACTAGCTTGTGTTCTCAGACTTCCGCCCTCACACTCCTGGCCCCCAAGCCCTCACATTTGGAAATTCGGGACACAAAATGAAGCATTCTGCCTGCCTTCCAGAAGAAAAATTTTGACCCTATGGAGTTTCTCACATAACCCAAATGAGGATAGACATACACGGCACTCAAATGTACCCAAATTAGGTAGTCTAACCTGGCCACTAATACACTGTCTGATACAGAGTGAGCCCGGACCTCCTGACCAAAACGGAGACAGCTGACCGCACACTGAGAACATCACACCCGCCATGGTCTTAGCTCGTAATCTCTTCCCAACCTATCTTTTCAGGCTTCAGAACTTAGACCTTATCTCCAAGCCCTGACAAGGGTTGAATGTGATGCAGAAACCAAACTCCTCCTTACCCAAGGCAAGAAGCCTTGTGGTTGGAAAGTTGTCCAACGATCAGTGTAGGAGAAACCAGCATTCACCCTGAGGCCTTAGGTCGTTATCCCTTCCCAACCTCAGTTTTCAGGCTTCAGAACCTAGACCTTATCTCCAATCACTGCCCAGGTTTCAAAATGATGCAGAAATCAGAATTCCTTGCCAATAGCATGAAAACTTGTGGTTGGCTTGTTGTCCAACGTTCAGTGTAGTGGAAACCAGTGTGTCCTTGAGGCCCCGCCATTGCTCGCGGGCCAGATAGGTAGCAAACACACATTGTGACCCTCAGCCTTAGCCCAGTCCTCAGGTAAGGCCTCTCAGTGGCTGGATGAAGAGACAGCATTTTGGGCTTGCCATGCCCCTAGGCCCCAATTATTAACCATAGTTCGTGTTGTCCCTTCACTCTTCCCCAAGGCTCAGCTTGGAATTCCTCTTTTGGTGGGACACCTGATGTAACAACCCTGAAAGGAGTCCTCCATCCAACAGATTGACGAAAAACAATTGGGATCGGGCCAAATCCACAGAGAGCAAGATTCGTCTATGGCCCATGAGGCCTCATCGACATTCCACGGCCATCGCTGATACAAAATCCAGAGACAAAAGCCTAAGCAAGCGCCTCAGACTCGCACTATCTTCATATCCTGAAGATGTCTTCTCATGGTTTGTAGATCGGGCCTGCCATACCTACGTCCCCAAACATAAGCTGAGTTTGTGTTTTCAGACTTTTGTTCTCAAAGTCCTGGGCCACACACCATCCAGGCTGGGGACCCTGGAGCCACACATTAGGACTGTGCCTACCCAATCCATGGGAATTCTGCCCATTCCATTGTCCAAAATCGTACAAATTAGGAGAACCCTCCAAAGTCCCTGAGGCCATCCCAAGAGTATAGGTCGCCCGGGACAAAAAAAGGGCAGTCTGACACCAGCTGAGCATCTAACTCCACTCATACCCTAGAAGGATGTCCCCAGAGAAGAAGTTTGAACCAGACAGGACCCTAGGCCAAAATCAGATCCATTGCTTTGGTTTACAGGCATGTCTCCTCAAAACCCTGGATTCCAATACCAGCATTGGGGTTTTCCTGAGGCACCCATCAGAACAAACCTCGTCTCCACAAGGAAACTTGTGCATGGGAGCTATGTCAAAAGCTTAGGAGAATACTTCAGGGTCCCCGTGCCACCGCCCCCCATCCAAGGCCCTCATGGACACAAACACACATTAGACCCATCCTCAGGAAAGTCCATTTCAACTCAGCCACCCCGGTTGCTCCCGCAGAGCCATCAGATCTAAACTGTCTTGTCGCTAGGAGACCATTGGAATGCGAGGCGGGCTTCCCAGGCATCCATCCTCGAACGTTGGTCTGGACTCATCCATATGGGATGTCCTGGAGCTGTCCAACAGGTCTCAATTGTCCCGCAGAAGGAATCCTAGGAGGGGGCATCCCACCACTCCCAACGTGGGAAAACCTCCATGGCCTCGAGATTCGGCTCCCTTTATGAACGGGCCGTCATGAACAGAAAATCCAAGCTGAGCCAACGTCTGATTCTCGCTCTGACTTCAGATGCATGAGATATTGCTTCAGATCTTCAGGGGGTACATGCCATGCCCTCGCCCTGAAACCCAAGTCTAGCTTTCCCTAGGCCCCAATTTTAACCAGATTTCTGGTTGTCCAATCGCCCCTCCCCAGGGCTCTACTCTGGAATCCCTCATTTGGTGGGACACATGAGTTTGAAAAACAAAAACAAACAAATCAACAACAAAAAAAAAGGACTTCTTCCATCCCAGAGAATGACCCCAAACTCTTTGGACTGGGCCAAACCCCCAGGGAGTAAGACTCGTCCATTTCCCATGAAGTCACCCGGAAATTTCATGAACATGAATGGCACGATATCCAGAGATAAATACTTGTGCAAGAGCCTCACACTCGCCCTTTATCATAACCCGAAGTGTTCTCCTCATGGTCTGTAGATCAGTCCTGCCATACCTATGACCCGAAACATAAGCCGAGTTTCTGTTTTCAGACAACTGTCCAAACAGCCCTGGCCTACATAGCCTGCAGGCTTAGGCCCCTGGAGCCAAGGTGAGGACTGTACTGGCCCTCTCCAAGGGAATTCTGTGTGCCCTTCCAATGGCCACAACGCTACTAATAGGATAAACCTCCAAAGTCCCTGAGGCCATCCCAATAGTGGTGGCTTCCCAGGACAAAAAGGAGCAATCTGAGCCCATCTGAGAACCTACCTGCACTCAGACTTGTAGACTGATATCCCCAAAAGTAAAAAGGAACCAACAGGCCCCTAGGCCCTAATCGGATCCATTGCTTTGGTTTCCAGGCATCTCTCCTCAGAGGACTGGTTTTCAATACCAGCATATGGCTGTTTCTTGACTCACCCATCAGAACAAATCCCATCTACACATGGGAAACTTGCACGATGTGTAGAGCGATGTCAAAGCCTCTGTTTAGGAGAACCCTTCATGGCCCCAGTGCCACCGCGTCATTCCAAGGTATCCATAGACACAAAAACACATTAGGACCCATCCACAGGAGAGTCCATTTCAACTCAGCGTATTCGGTTGCTCCGCGAGGTCCAGAGATCCAACTTGTCTTGTTGCTAGGAGACAATTGGAATGCGAGGTGGCCTACCCCGCCATCCATCCTTAGAACCCTGCTCGGAATCGTTGTCCTGGAGCCAACCAACAGGTCTCAATTGTCCTGCAGAAGAATCTTTGAAGTTGGGAACTTCTCACAACTCCCATCGTGGAAAACACCCATGGCCTCGTGATCCCTCCCCCCTTCATGAAGGGGCCCTCAGGGACATAATGTCCAACCTGAGCGATCTTCTGATCCTCACCCTGACTTCAGATGCACGAGATCTCGGTTCAGGCCTGCCATGTCCTCACCCAGAAACCTAAGCCTAGCTTGTGTCCTCAGACTTCCATCCTCAGACTAATGGCCCACAAGCCCTCCAGTTTGGCCATCCAGAATTATAATGCAGCACTCTGCCTGCCCTCCAGAGAAGAAAAACATTGCCTTCTGGGGCTACCCAGAAACCCCAAATGAAGATCAACCTGCACGCCACTTGGCTGTACCCAAAATATATAGGCTGACCTGCGCAATAATGCCCTTTCTGACAGAGGCTGAGCCTGGACCTCCTGGCCCCACCCATACAGCTGGCCGCTCACTGAGCACATCGGACCAGCCATTGCCTTAGTTCGTTATCTCTTCCCAGCCTCGGTTTTCAGGATTTAGAACCTAGACCTTATCTCCCATCACTGCCCATGTTTGAAAATGATGCAGAAATCAGAACTCCTTCCCGACGGGAAGAAACCTTGTGGTAGGCTTGTTGTATAATGTTCAGTGTAGTGGATACCTGTGTGTCCGATGAGGCCCCGCCATTGCTCGTGGGCCACATAGGTAGCAAACACACATTGTGACCCTCAGCCTTAGCCCAGTCCTCAGGTAAGGCCTCTCAGTGGCTGGAAGAAGAGACAGCATATTGGGCTTGCCATGCCCCTAGGGCCCAATTTTTAACCATAGTTCGGGTTGTCCCTTCACTCTTCCCCAGGGATCTGCTTAGAAACTCCTCTTTTGGTGGGACACCTGAGGTAACAACCCTGAAAGGAGTACTCCATCCAACAGATTGACGAAAAACAATTGGGATCGGGCCAAATCCACAGAGAGCAAGATTCGTCCATGGCCCATGAGGCCTCCTCGACATTCCACGGCCATCGCTGATACAAAATCCAGAGACAAAAGCCTGAGCAAGTGCCTCAGACTCGCACTATCTTCATATCCTGAAGATGTCTTCTCATGGTTTGTAGATCGGGCCTGCCATACCTACGTCCCCAAACGTAAGCTGAGTTTGTGTTTTCAGACCTCTGTCCTCAAAGTCCTGGGCCACACACCCTCCAGGCTGGGGACCCTAGAGCCACACATTAGGGACTGTGCCTACCCAATCCATGGGAATTCTGCCCATTCCATTGTCCAAAATCGTACAAATTAGGAGAACCCTCCAAAGTCCCTGAGGCCATCCCAATAGTATAGGTCACCCGGGACAAAAAAGGTCAGTCTGTCACCAGCTGAGCATCTACCTCCACTCATACCCTAGATGGATGTCCCCAGAGAAGAAGATTGAACCAGACAGGACCCTAGGCCAAAATCGGATCCATTGCTTTGGTTTACAGGCATGTCTCCTCAAAACCCTGGATTCCAATACCAGCATTGGGGTTTTCCTGAGGCACCCATCAGAACAAACCTCGTCTCCACAAGGAAACTTGTGCATGGGAGCTATGTCAAAAGCTTAGGAGAATACTTCAGGGTCCCGGTGCCACCGCCCCATTCCAAGGCCCTCATGGACACAAACACACATTAGACCCATCCTCAGGAAAGTCCATTTCAACTCAGCCACCCCGGTTGCTCCCGCAGAGCCATCAGATCTAAACTGTCTTGTCGCTAGGAGACCATTGGAATGCGAGGCGGGCTTCCCAGGCATTCATCCTCGAACGTTGGTCTGGACTCATCCATATGGGTTGTCCTGGAGCTGACCAACAGGTCTCAATTGTCCCACAGAAGGAATCCTTGGAGGGGGCATCCCACCACTCCCAACGTGGGAAAACCTCCACGCTCTCGAGAATCCGCTCCCTTCATGAAGGGGCCGTCATGACAGAAAATCCAAGCTGAGCCAACGTCTGATCCTCGCTCTGACTTCAGATGCAGGAGATATTGCTTCAGATCTTCAGGGGATACATGCCGTGCCCTCGCCCTGAAACCCAAGTCTAGCTTGTGTTCTCAGTCATCCATCCTCACACTCCTGGCCCCGAAGCCCACAAGTTTGGCAATTCCGGCCCATCATTGCAAAATATATTTGCCTAATGAGCTGCCCTGGCACATTCAATGACAATAAACCTACACGGCACTCGAATGTACCCAAATTATATAGTCTAACCTGGACAGTAATGCACTGTCTGACACAAGCTGAGCCGGGACCTCCTGAGAAACACACAGACAGCAGACCGCACACTGAGCACATCAGAACCGCCATGGCCGTAGGTCATCATCTCTTCCCTACCTCAGTTTTCCGACTTCAGAACCGAGACCTTATCTCCATTCACTGCCCAGGGGTGACTGTGATGCAGAAATCAGAACTCTTCCTTACCCATGGCAAGAAACCTTGTGGTTGGCATGTTGTCCAACGTTCAGTGTAGGAGAAACCAGCATTCACCCAGCGGTCCCGCCCATTCTTGAGTGCGACGAGGGCATAAACACACATTGTGACCCTCAGCGTGATTTCTGTCCTCTAGTAAGTCCTCTCAGTGGCTGGACCATTAGATGTCATTATGGGCTTGACATGTCCTTAGGCTCCAGTTTTTAACCAGATTTCTGGTTGTCCAGTCACCACTCCCCAAGGCTCTACTCTGGAATCCCTCATTTGGTCGGAAACCTGAGGTAGAAAAACAAAACAAAACAAATCAACAAAAACAAAAAAAAAACGGACTTCTTCCATCCCACGGAGTCACCCCCCAAACTCCTTCGAGGGGACCAATCCCCCAGAGAGTAAGACTCGACCATTTCCCATGAAGCCACCCGGAAATTTCACGACCATGAGTGACACGATATCTAGAGACAAAAACGTGAGCAAGAGCCTCACACTCGCCCTTTTTTCATATCCCGAAGAGTTCTCCTCACGGTCTGTAGATCAGTCCTGCCATACCTATGACCTGAAACATAAGCCGAGTTTGTGTTTTCAGACAACTGTCCCAACAGCTCTGGCCTACACACCCTACAGGCTCAGGCCCCAGAGTCCAAACCTGACGAATTTGCTTGCCCTCTCCAAGGGAATTGTATGTGCCCATTCCAATGGCCACAACCCTACTAATAGGATAAACCTCCAAAGTCCCTGAGGCCATCCCAAATTTGTGGCTTCCCAGGACAAACAGGGGCAATTTAGGCCCATCTGAGCACCTACCTGTACTCAGACCCATAGACTGATATCCCCAGAGGTAATAAGGAACGAACAGGGCCCTAGGCACCTAACAGATCCATTGCTTTGGTTTCCAGGCATCTCTCCTCAGAGGCCTGGATTTCAAAAACAGCATATGGCTGCTTCTTGACTCACCCATCAGAAAAAATCTCATCTACCCATGGGAAATTTGAACGATGGAGCTGTGTGAAAGCCTCTCTTTAGGAGAACCCTTCAGGGCCTAAGTGCCACCGCTTCATTCCAAGGTCTCTGTAGACACAAAATCATATAAGGACACATCCACGGGAGAGTCCAGTTCAAACTTAGTTTCTTCGGTTGCTCCGCAGATCCAACAGATCTAACCTGTCTTGTTTCTTGGAGACAATTGGAATGTGAGGTGGGCTACCCAGCCATCCATCCTTAGAACCCTGCTCGGAATCGTTGTCCTGGAGCCAACCAACAGGTCTCAGTTGTCCTAGAGAAGAATCTTTGCAGTTGGGAGTTTCTCACAACTCCCATCGTGGGAAAGCCCCCATGGACTCGTGATCCACCTCCCCTTCAAGAAAGGGCCATCAGGGACAGAATGTCCAACCTGAGCGATCGTCTGATCCTCGCCCTGACTTAAGATGCACGAGATTTCGATTCAGGTCTGTAGATTGTGCCTGCCATATCCTCACCCAGAAACCTAGGCCTAGCTTGGGTTCTCAGACATCCGTCCTCAGACTACTGGCCCACAAGCCCTCCAGTTTGGCAATCCAGAACCACAATGCAGCACTCTGCCTGCCCTCCAGAAGAAAAACATTGCCCTCTGGGCTACCGAGAAATCCCAAATCAGGATCAACGGGGCACACCATTCGGCTGTACCCCAAATATATAGGCTGACCTGGGCACTAATGCCCTTTCTGACACAGCGTGAGCATGGACCTCCTGGCCCCACCCAGACAGCTGGCCGCACACTGAGCACATCGGACCCGCCATGGCCTTCGGTCGTCATCTCTTCTCAACCTCGGTTTTCAGGCTTCAGAACCTAGACCTTATCTCCAATCACGGCCCGGGTTTGAAAATGATGCAGAAATCAGAACTCTTTCCCAAGGCAAGAAACCTTGTGGTTGGCATGTTGTCCAAGGTTCAGTGTAGGTGAAACCAGTGTGGCCCATGAGGCCCCGCCCATGCTTGCGGGCCTCATTGGTCACAAACACACATGTGACGCTCAGCCTGAGCCCAGTCCTCATGTAAGGCCTCTCAGTGCCTGGATGGAGAGACAGCATATTAGACTTGCCATGCCCCTCGGCCCCAATTTCTAACCATAGTTCGGGTTGTCCCTTCATTCTTCCCCAGGGCTCAGCTTTGGAATTCCTCTTTTGGTGGGACACCTGAGGTAACAAACCGGAAAGGAGTCCTCCCATCCCACAGATTGATGAACAACAATTGGGATCGGGCCAAGTCCACAGAGAGCAAGATTCGTCATGGCCCATGAGTCCTCACCAACATTCCATGGCCATCGCTGATACAAAATTCAGAGACAAAAGCCTGAGCAAGCGCCTCAGACTCGATCATTCCTCATATCCTGAAGAGTTCTTCAGATAAAAACGTACACGGCACTCGAATGCACCCAAAAAATATAGTCTAACTTGGGCACTAATGCACTGTCTGACAACCTGAGCCCGGACCTCGTAACCAACACCCAGACAGCTAACCGCACACTGAGCACATCAGACCCGCCATGGCCTTAGGTCATCATCTCTTCCCTACCTCAGTTTTCAGGCTTCAGAACCTAGACCTTATCTCCAATCACTGCCCAGGGGTGACTGTGATGCAGAAATCAGAACTCATCCTTACCCATGGCAAGAAACCTTGTGGTTGGCATGTTTTCCAACGTTCAGTGTAGGAGAAACCAGCATTCACCCTGAGGCTCCGCCCATTCTTGAGTGCGACGAGGGCATAAACACGCATTGTGACCCTCAGCGTGAGTCCTGTCCTCTAGTACGTCATCTCAGTGGCTGGACCATTAGATGTCATAATGGGCTTGACATGTCCCTAGGCCCCAATTTTTAACCATATTTCTGGTTGTCCAATCGCCCCTCCCCAGGACTCTACTCTGGAATCCCTCATTTGTTGGGACACCTGAGGTTGAAAAACAAAACAAAACAAATCAACAACAACAGAGCAACGGACTTCGTCCATCCCACAGAATGACCCCGAACTCTTTGAGCGGGGCCAAACCCCCAGAGAGTAAGACTCGTCCATTTCTCATGAAATCACCCGGAAATTTCACGACCATGAGTGACACGATATCCAGAGACAAAACTTGAGCAGAGCCTCACACTCGCCATTTTTTCATATCCCGAAGAGTTCTCCTCATGGTCTGTAGATCAGTCCTGCCATACCTATGACCCTAAACATCAGCCGAGTTTGTGTTTTCAGCCATCTGTCCAAAGAGCCCTGGCCTACACACCTTACAGGCTCAGGCGCCTGGAGCCAAACCTGACGACTGTGATTGCCCTCTCCAAGAGAATTGTATGTGCCCATTCCAATGGCCACACCCCTCCTAAGAGTATAAACCTCCAAAGTCCCTGAGACCATCCCAATATTTGTGGCTTCCCAGGACAAACAGGGGCAATCTGGGCCGATATGAACACCTACCGGCACTCAAACCCGTAGACTGATGTCCAGAGGTAAAAAGGAACCAACAGGACCCTAGGCACCTATCGGATCCATTGCTTTGGTTTCCAGGCATCTCTCCTCGGAGGCCTGGATTTCAATAACAGCATATGGCTGTTTCTTGACTCTCCCATCAGAACA
This sequence comes from Mustela putorius furo, assembly GCF_011764305.1. NCBI lineage: Eukaryota > Metazoa > Chordata > Mammalia > Carnivora > Mustelidae > Mustela > Mustela putorius. Next base: position 14,712 of record NW_025422283.1, on the reverse strand, counting down.
ATTCTCATCTACACATGGGAAACTTGCACGATGGAGCTATGTGAAAGCCTCTCATTAGGAGAACCCTTCAGTGCCCCTGTGCCACCGTTTCATTCCAAGGACTCCATAGACACAAAAGCATATTAGGACACATCCACGGGAGAGTCGATTTCAATTCAGCCTCCTCGGTTGCTCCACCAGATCAAGAGATCTAACCTGTCTTGTTGCTTGGAGACAATTGGAATGCGAGGTGGGCTACCCAGCCATCCACCCTTACAACCCTGCTCGGAATCGTTGTCCTGGAGCCAACCAACAGGTCTCAGTTGTCCTGCAGAAGAATCTTTGCAGTTGGGGGCTTCTCACAACTCCCATCGTGGGAAAACCCCCATGGCCTCGTGATCCACCCCCCCTTCAAGAAGGGGCCTTCAGGGACAGACTGTCCAACCTGAGCGATCGTCTGATCCTAGCCCTGACTTCAGATGCACGAGATCTCGATTCATGTATGTAGATTGTGCCTGCCATATCTTCACCCAGAAACCTAGGCCTAGCTGGGTTCTCAGACTTCCGTCCTCAGACAACTGGCCCACAAGCCCTCCAGTTTGGCAATCCAGAACGACAGTGCAGCACTCTGCCTGCCCTCCAGAAGAAAATCATGGCCTTCTGGGGCTACCGAGTTACCCCAAATGAGGATCAACGGGCACGCCATTCGCCTGTACCCCAAATATATAGGCTGACCTGGGCACTAATGCCCTTTCTGACAAAGCTTGATCCTGGACCTCCTGGCCCCACCCAGACAGCTGGCCGCACACTTTGCACATCGGACCCGTCAGGGCCTTAGGTCATCATCTCTTCCTTACCTCAGTTTTCAGGCTTCAGAACCTAGACCTTATCTCCAATCACTGCCCAGGGGTGACTGTGATGCAGAAATCAGAACTCTTCCTTACCCATGGCAAGAAACCTTGTGGTTGGAATGTTGTCCAACGTTCAGTGTAGGAGAAACCAGCATTCACCCTGAGGCCCCGTCCATTCTTGAGTGTGACGAGGGCATAAACACACATTGTGACCCTCAGCGTGAGACCTGTCCTCTAGTACGTCCTCTCAGTGGCTGTACCATTAGATGTCATAATGGGCTTGACATGTCCCTAGGCCCCAATTTTTAACCAGATCTGGTTGTCATGTCCCCCCTCCCCAGGGATCTACTCTGGAATCCCTCATTTGGTGGGACACCGAGGTTGAAAAACAAATCAAAACAAATCAACAACAACAGAGCAACGGACTTCTTCCATCCCACAGAATGACCCCAAACTCTTTGGACGGGGCCAAACCCCCAGAGAGTAAGACTCGTCCATTTCCCACGAAGTCAAACGGAAATTTCACGACCATGAGTGACACGATATCCAGAGACAAAAATTTGAGAAAAAGCCTCACACTCGCCTTTTTTTCATATCCCGAAGAGTTCTCCTACTGGTCTGTAGATCAGTCCTGCCATACCTATGTCCCGCAACATAAGCCGAGTTTGTGTTTTCAGACAACTGTCCAACAGCCCTGGCCTACACACCCTACAGGCTCAGGCCCCTGGAGCCAAACCTGACGACTGTGCTTGCCCTCTCCAAGGGAATTGTATGTGCCCACTCCAATGGCCACAACCCTACTAAGAGTATAAACCTCCAAAGTCCCTGAGGCCATCCCAATATTTGTGGCTTCCCAGGACAAAGAGGGGCTATCAGGGGCCATCTTAGCACCTACCTGAACTCAGACCGGTAGACTGATGTCCCCAGAGGTAAAAAGGAACGAACAGGCCCCTAGGCACCTATTGGATCCATTGCTTTGGTTTCCAGGCATCTCTCCTCAGAGGCCTGGATGACAATAACAGCATATGGCTGTTTCTTGACTCACCCATCAGAACAAATCTCATCTATACATGGGAAACTTGCACGATGGAGCTGTGTGAAAGCATCTCTTTAGGAGAAACATTCAGGGCCCCAGTGCCACCGCTTCATTCCAAGGTCTCCATAGACACAAAATCATATTAGGACACATCCACGGGGGAGTCGATTTCAACTCAGTCTCCTCGGTTGCTCTCCTGAACCAGCAGAACTTACTTGTCCTGTTGCTTTGAGATAATTGGAATGCGAGGAAGGCTACCCAGCCATCCATCCTTAGAACCCCGCTCGGAATCGTTGTCCTGTAGCCAACCAACAGGTCTCAATTGTCCTGCAGAATAATCTTTGCAGTTGGGAGCTTCTCACAACTCCCATCGTGGGAAATCCCCCCTGGCCTCGTGATCCACCCCCCCGCTTCAAGAAGGGGCCATCAGGGACAGAATATCCAACCTGAGCGATCGTCTGATCCTCGCCCTGACTTCAGATGCACGAGATCTCCATTCAGGTCTGTAGATTGTGCCTGCCATATCCTCACCCAGAAACCTAGGCCTAGCTTGGGATCTCAGACTTCCGTCCTCAGACTACTGGCCCACAAGCCCTCCAGTTTGGCAATCCAGAACTACAATGCAGCACTCTGCCTACCCTCCAGAAGAAAAAATTGCCTTCTGGGTCTACACAGAAAAACCCCACATGAGGATCAACCTGCATGACATTCGGCTGTACCCCAAATATATAGGCTGACCTGGGCACTAATGCCCTTTCTGACACAGCCTGATACTGGTCTTCCTGGCCCCACCCAGACAGCTGGCCGCACACTGAGCACATCGGACCCGCCATGGCCTTAGGTTGTCATCTCTTCTCAACCTCGGTTTTCTGGCTTCAGAAGCTCGACCTTATCTCCAATCACGGCCCGGGTTTGAAAATGATGCAGAAATCAGAACAGAACTTTTTCCCATGGCAAGAAACCTTGTGGTTGACATGTTGTCCAAGGTTCAGTGTAGTTGAAACCAGTGTGGCCCATGAGGCCCAGCCCATGCTGGCGGGCGACATTGATCACCAACACACATTGTGACCCTCAGCCTGAGCCCAGTCCTCATGTAAGGCCTCTCAGTGGCTGGATGGAGAGACAGCATGTTGGGCTTACCATGCGCCTAGGCCCCAATTTTTAACCATAGTTCGGGTTGTCCCTTCACTCTTCCCCAGGGCTCTGCTTTGGAATTCCTCTTTTGGTGGATTACCTGAAGTAACGAACCTGAAAGGAGTCCTCCCATCCCACAGATTGACGAAAAACAATTGGGATCGGGCCAAGTCCACAGAGAGCAAGATTCGTCCATGGCCCTTGAGGCCTCCCCAACATTCCAAGGCCATCGCTGATAAAAAATCCAGAGAAAAAGCCTGAGCACGCGCCTCAGACTCGCTCATTCTTCATATCCTGAAGAGTTCTTCAGATAAGAACTTACACGGCACTCGAGGGCACCCAAAATATATAGTCTAACCTGGGCACTAATGCACTGTCTGACAACCTGAGCCCGACCTTGTGACCAACACAAGACAGCTGACCACACAATGAGCACCTCTAAACCGCCATGGCCTTAGGTCATCATCTCCTCCCTACTCCAGTTTTCAGGCTTCAGAACCTAGTCCTTATCTCCAATCACTGCCCAGGGGTGACTGTGATGCAGAAATCAAACTCTTCCTTACCCATGGCAAGAAACCTTGTGGTTGGCATGTTGTCCAACGTTCAGTGTAGGAGAAAACAGCATTCACCATGAGGTCCCGCTCATTCTTGAGTGCGACGAGGGCAGAAACACGCATTGTGACCCTCAGCGTGGGTCCTGTCCTCTAGTACGTCCTCTCAGTGGCTGGACCATTAGATGTCATAATGGGCTTGACATGTCCCTAGGCCCCAATTATATAACCAGATTTCTGGTGATCCAGTCGCCCCTCCCCAGGGCTCTACTCTGTAATACCTCATTTGGTGGTACACCTGAGGTTGAAAAACAAAAAAAAAAAAAATCAAACAACAACAGAACAATGGACTTCTTCCATCCCACAATAACCCCAACCTCTTTGGACGGTGCCAAACCCCCAGATAGTAAGACTCGTCCATTTCCCATGAGGTCACCCGGAAATTTCACGACCATGATTGACACGATATCCAGAGACAAAAAAATTGAGAAAGAGCCTCACACTCGCCCATTTTTCATACCCAGAAGATTTCTGCTCATGGTCTGAAGATCAGTCCTGCCATACAAATGACGCGAAATAAAAGCCGAGTTTGTGTTTTCAGACAACTGTCCAAACAGCCCTGGCCTACACACCCTACAGGCTCAGGCCCCTGGAGCCAAACCTGACTACTGTGCTTGCCCTCTCCAAGGGAATTGTATGTGCCCATTCCAATGGCCACAACCCTACTAAGAGGATAAACCTCCAAAGTTTCCAAGGCCATCCCAATATTTGTGGCTTCCCAGGACAAACAGGGGCAATTTGGGCCCATCTGAGCACCTACTGGCATCAGACCCAGAGACTGATGGCCCCAGATTTAAAAAGGAACGAACAGGCCCCTAGGCACCTATCGGATCCATTGCTTTGGTTTCCAGGCATCTCTCCTCAGAGGCCTGGATTTCAATAACAGCATATGGCTGTTTCTTGACTCACCCATCAGAACAAATCTCATCTACACATGGGAAACTTGCACGATGGAGCTATGTGAAAGCCTCTCTTTAGGAGACCCCTCAGGGCCACAGTGCCACCGCTTCATTCCAAGGTCTCCATAGACACAAAATCATATTAGGAGACATCAACGGGAGAGTCCATTTCAACTCAGCCTCCTCGGTTGCTCCCCCAGATCCAGCAGATCTAACCTGTCTTGATGCTTAGAGACAATTGGAATGCGGGGTGGTCTACATAGCCATCCATCCTTAGAACCCTGCTTGGAATCGTTGTCCTGGAGCCAACCAAAAGGTCTCAATTGTTGCAGAAGAATATTTGCAGTTGCGAGCTTCTCACAACTCCCATCGTGGGAAAAACCCCATGGCCTCATGATCCACCCCTGCCCTTCAAGAAGGGGCCATCAGGAACAGAATGTCCAACCTGATGGATCGTCTGATCCTCGCCCTTACTTCAGATGCACGAGATCTCCATTCAGGTCTGTAGATGGTGCCTGCCATATCCTCACGCAGAAACCTAGGCCTGGCTTGGGTTCTCAGACTTCCGTCCTCAGACTACTGGCCCAAAAGCCCTCCAGTTTGGCAATCCAGAACTACAATGTAGCACTCTGCCTGCCCTACAGAAGAAAAACATTGCCCTCTGGGGCTACACAGAATCCCCACATGAGGATCAACCTGCACGCCATTAGGCTGTACCCCAAATATATAGGCAGACCTGTGCACTAATGCCCTTTCTGACACAGACTAATACTGGTCTTCCTGGCCCCACACAGACAGCTGGCCGCACACTATGCCTAGCGGAACCGCCATGGCCTTAGGTCGTCATCTCTTCTCAACCTCGCTTTTCTTTCTTCAGAACCAAGACCTTATCTCAAATTACAGCCCGGGTTTGAAAATGATGCAGACATCAGAACTTTTTCCCCATGGCAAGAAACCTGTGGTTGGCATGTTGTCCAAGGTTCAGTGTAGTTGAAACCAGTGTGGCCCATGAGGACCCGCCCATGCTTGCGGGCCACATTGGTCACAAACACACATTGTGACCCTCAGCCTGAGATCAGTCCTCAGGTAAGGCCTCTCAGTGGATAGATGGAGAGACAGCATATTGTGCTTGCCATGCCCTAGGCCCCAATTTTTAACCATAGTCCGGGTTGTCCATTCACTCTTCCCACGGGCTCTGCTTTGGAATTCCTCTTTTGGTGGGCCAACCGAGGTACAAACCTGAAAGGAGTCCTCCAATCCAACAGATTGACGAAAAGCAATTGTGATCGGGCCATGTCCACAGAGAGCATGATTCGCCCATGGACCATGAGGCCTCCCCAACATTCCACGGCCATCGCTGATACAAAATCCAGAGACAAAAGCATGAGCACGCGCCTCAGACTCGCTCATTCTTCATATCCTGAAGAGTTCTTCAGATAAGAACCTACATGGCACTCGAATGAACCCAAAATATATCGTCTAACCTGGGCACTAATGCACTGTCTGACAACCTGAGCCCCGACCTCGTGACTAACACCCAGACAGCTGACCGCACACTGAGCACATCAGACCCGCCATGGCCTTAGGTCATCATCTCTTCCCTACCTCAGTTTTCAGGCTTCAGAACCTAGACCTTATCTCCAATCACAGACCAGGGGTGACTGTGATGCAGAAATCAGAACTCTTCCTTACCCATGGCAAGAAACCTTATGGTTGGCATGTTGTCCAACGTTCAGTGTAGGGGAAACCAGCATTCACCCTGAGACCCTGCTCATTCTTGAGTGCGACGAGGGCATAAAAACGCATTGTGACCATCGCGTGAGTCCTGTTCTCTAGTATGTCCTCTCAGTGACTGGACCATTAGATGTCATAAAGGCCTTGACATGTCCCTGGGCCCCAATTTTTAAACAGATTTCTGGTTGTCTAGTCGCCCCTCCCCAGGGCTCTACTCTGGAATCCCTCATTTGGTGGGACACCTGAGGTTGAAAAACAAAACAATACAAATCAACAACAGAACAACGGATTCTTCCATCCCACAGAATGACCCCAAACTCTTGGGACGGGGCCAAACCCCCAGAGAGTACGACTAGTTCATTTCATATGAAGTCACCCAGAAATTTCACGACCATGAGTGACACGAAATCCAGAGACAAAAACTTGAGCAAGAGCCTTACACTCGCCTTTTTTTCATATCCCGAAGAGTTCTCCTCATGGTCTGTAGATCAGTCCTGCCATACCTATGACCCGAAACATAAGCGAGTTTTTGTGTTTTCAGACAACTATCCAAACAGCCCTGGCCTACACACCCTACAGGCTCAGGCCCCTGGAGCCAAACCTGACGACTGTGCTTGCCCTCTCCAAGGGAATTGTATGTGCCCATTCCAATGGCCACAACCCTACTAAGAGGATAAACCTCCAAAGTCCCTGAGGCCATCCCAATATTTGTGGCATCCCAGGACAAACAGGGGCAATGAAATTGGTCGTGAAATTTCCGGGTGAATTCATGGGAAATGGACGAGTCTTACTCTCTGGGGCTTTGGCCCCGTCCAAAGTGTTTGGCGTCATTATGTGGGATGAAAGAAGTCCATTGTTCTGTTGTTGTTGATTTGTTTTGTTCTGTTTTTCATCCTCAGGTGTCCCACCAAATGAGGGATTCCAGAGTAGAGCCCTGGGGGGGGCGACTGGACAACCAGAAATCTGGTTAAATATTGGGGCCTAGGGACATTCAACCCCATTATGACATCTAATGGTCCAGCCACTGAGAGGACGTACTAGAGGACAGGACTCACGCTGAGGGTCACAATGCGTGTTTATGCCCTCGTCGCACTCAAGAATGGGCGGGGCCTCAGGGTGAATGCTGGTTTCTCCTACACTGAACGTTGGACATCATGCCAACCACAAGGTTTTCTTGCCATGGGTAAGGAAGAGTTCTGATTTCTGCATCACAGTCACCCCTGGCCAGTGAATGGAGATAAGGTCTAGGTTCTGAAGCCTGAAATCTGAGGTAGGGAAGAGATGATGACCTAAGTCCATGGCGGGTCTGATGCGCTCAGTGTGCGGTCAGCTGTCTGGGTGTTAGTCACGAGGTCGGGGATCAGGTTGTCAGACAGTGCATTAGTGCACAGGTTAGACTATATATTTTTTTGGTGCATTCAAGTGCCGTGTAGGTTCTTACCTGAAGAACTCTTCAGGATATGAAGAATGAGCGAGTCTGAGGCGCGTGCTCATGTTTTGTCTCTGGATTTTGTATCAGCGATGGCCGTGGAATGTTGGGGAGGCCTCATGGGCCATGGACGAGTCTTGCTCTCTGTGGTTTTAGCCCGATCCCAAATGAGTTTCGTCAATCTGTGGGATGGGAGGACTCCTTTCATATTTGTTACCTCAGGTGTCCCACCATAAGAGTAATTCCAAAGCAGAGCCCTGGGGAAGAGTGAAGGGACAACCCGAAAGATGGTTAAAAATGGGACCTAGGGGCATGGCCAGCCCAATATGCTGTCTCTCCATCCAGCCACTGAGAGGCCTTACCTGAGGACTGGGCTCAGGCTGAGGGTCACAAAGTGTGTTTGTGACCAATGTGGCCCGCAAGCATGGGCGGGGCCTCATGGGCCACACTGGTTTCAACTACACTGAACCTTGGACAACATGCCAACCACAAGGTTTCTTGCCCTGGGGAAAGAGTTCTGACTTCTGCGTCATTTCAAACCCGTGCCGTGATTGGAGATAAGGTCTAGGTTCTGAAGCCTGAAAACCGAGGTTGAGAAGAGATGACGAACTAAGGCCATGACGGGTCTGATGTGCTCAGTGTGCGGCCAGCTGTCTGGGTGGGACCAGGAGGTCCAGGCTCAGGCTGTGTCAGAAAGGGCATTAGTGCCCAGGTCAGCCTATATATTTGGGGTACAGCTGAATGGCGTGCAGGTTGATCCTCATTTGGGGTTTCTGGGTAGCCCCAGAGGGCAATGTTTTTCTTCTGGAGGGCAGGCAGAGTGCTGCATTGTAGTTTGGATTGTCAAACTGGAGGGACTGTGGGCCAGGAGTCTGAGGACGGATGTCTGAGAACCCAAGCTAGGCCTAGGATTCTGGGTGAGGGTATGGCAGGCACAATCTACAGGCCTGAATCGATATCTCGTGCATCTGAAGTCAGGGCGAGGATCAGACAATCGCTCAGGTTGGACATTCTGTCCCTGATGGGGTGGATCACGAGGCCATGGTTGTTTTCCCCAAGATGGGAGTTGTGAGAAACTCCCAACTGCAAAGATTCTTCTGCAGGACAATTGAGACCTGTTGGTTGCCTCCAGGACAATGATTGTGAGCAGAGTTCTAAGGATGGATGGCTGGGTAGCCAACCTCGCATTCCTATTCTCGCCACACACAACAAGACAGGTTAGATCTGCTGGATCTGGGGGAGCAACCGAGGAGGCTGAGTTGAAATGGACTCTCCCGTGGATGTGTCCTAATATGATTTTGCGTCTATGGAGACCTTGGATTGAAGCGGTGGCACTGGGGCCCTGAAGGGTTCTCCTAAAGAGAGGCTTTCACACAGCTCCATCGTGCAAGTTTCCCATGTGGTAGATGAGATTTGTTCTGATGGGTGAGTCAAGAAACAGCCATATGCTATTATTGAAATCCAGGCCTCTGAGGAGAGATGCCTGGAAGCCAAACCAATGGATCCGATAGGTGCCTAGGGGCCGGTTCGTTCCTTTTTTTTACCTCTGTCGACATCAGTCTACGGGACTGAGCGAGCGCCGGTAGGTGCTCAGATGGGCCCAGATTGCCCCTGTTTGTCCTGGGAAGCCACAAATATTGGGATGGCCTCAGGGACTTTGGAGGTTTATCCTATTAGTAGAGTTGTGGCCATTGGAATGGGCACATACAATTCCCTTGGAGAGGGCAAGCACAGTCGTCAGGTTTGGCTCCAGGGGCCTGAGCCTGTAGGGTGTGTAGGCCAGGGCTGTTTGGACAGTTGTCTGAAAACACAAACTCGGCTTATGTTTCGGGTCATAGGTATGGCAGGACTGATCTACAGACCATGAGGAGAACATTTCGGGATATGAAAAAAGGGGCGAGTGTGAGGCTCTTGCTCAAGTTTTTCTTTCTGGATATCGTGTCAGACATGGTCGTGAAATTTCCGGGTGACTTCATGGGAAATGGACGTGTCTTACTCCCTGGGGTTTTGGCCTCCTCCAAAGAGTTTGGGGTCATTCTGTGGGATGGAAGAAGTCCGTTGTTCTGTTGTTGTTGTTGATTGGTTTTCTTTTGATTTTCAAACTCAGGTGTCAAACCAAATGAGGGATTCCAGAGTAGAGCCCTGGGCAGGGGCGACTGGATAACCAGAAATCTGGTTAAAAATTGGAGCCTTGGGACATGTAAAGCCCATTATGACATCTAATGGTCCAGCCACTGAGAGGACGTACTAGAGGACAGGACTCACGCTGAGGATCACAATGCGTGTTTATGCCCTCGTCGCACTCAAGAATGGGCGTGGCCTCAGGGTGAATGCTGCTGCTTTCTCCTACACTGAACGTTGGACAACATGCCAACCACAAGGTTTCTTGCCATGGGTAACGAAGAGTTTTCTGATTTCTGCATCACAGTCACCCCTGGGCAGTGACTGGAAATAAGGTCTAGGTTTTTGAAGCCTGAAAACTGAGGTAGGGAAGAGATGATGACCTAAGGCCATGGCGGGTCTGATGTGCTCAGTGTGCGGTCAGCTGTCTGTGTGTTGGTCACGAGGTCAGGCTCAGGTCGTCAGACAGTGCATTAGTGCCCAGGTTAGACGATATATTTTGGGTGCATTCGAGTGCAGTGTAGGTTCTTATCTGAAGAACTCTTCAGGATATGAAGAATGAGCGAGTCTGAGGCGCGTGCTCAGGCTTTTGTCTCTGGATTTTTTATCAGCGATGGCCGTGGAATGTTGGGGAGGCCTCATGGGCCATGGACGCATCTTGCTCTCTGTGTATTTGGCCCGATCCCAATTGTTTTTCGTCAATCTGTGGGATGGGAGGACTCCTTTCAGGTTTGTTACCTCAGGTGTCCCACCAAAAGAGGAATTCCAAAGCAGAGCCCTGGGGAAGAGTGAAGGGACAACCCGAACTACGGTTAAAAAATTGGGGCCTAGGGGCATGGCAAGCCCAATATGCTGTCTCTCCATCCAGCCACTGAGAGGCCTTACCTGAGGACTGGGCTCAGGCTGAGGGTCACAATGTGTGTTTGTGACCAATGTGGCCCGCAAGCATGGGCGGGGGGCCTCATGGGCCACACTGGTTTCAACTACACTGAACCTTGGACAACATGCCAACCACAAGGTTTCTTGCCCTGGGGAAAGAGTTCTGACTTCTGCGTCATTTCAAAACCCGTGCCGTGATTGGAGATAAGGTCTAGGTTCTGAAGCCTGAAAACCGAGGTTGAGAAGAGATGACGAACTAAGGCCATGACGGGTCTGATGTGCTCAGTGTGCGGCCAGCTGTCTGGGTGGGACCAGGAGGTCCAGGCTCAGGCTGTGTCAGAAAGGGCATTAGTGCCCAGGTCAGCCTATATATTTGGGGTACAGCTGAATGGCGTGCAGGTTGATCCTCATTTGGGGTTTCTGGGTAGCCCCAGAGGGCAATGTTTTTTCTTCTGGAGGGCAGGCAGAGTGCTGCATTGTAGTTTGGATTGCCAAACTGGAGGGACTGTGGGCCAGGAGTCTGAGGACGGATGTCTGAGAACCCAAGCTAGGCCTAGGATTCTGGGTGAGGGTATGGCAGGCACAATCTACAGGCCTGAATCGATATCTCGTGCATCTGAAGTCAGGGGCGAGGATCAGACAATCGCTCAGGTTGGACATTCTGTCCCTGATGGGGTGGATCACGAGGCCATGGTTGTTTTCCCCAAGATGGGAGTTGTGAGAAACTCCCAACTGCAAAGATTCTTCTGCAGGACAATTGAGACCTGTTGGTTGCCTCCAGGACAATGATTGTGAGCAGAGTTCTAAGGATGGATGGCTGGGTAGCCAACCTCGCATTCCTATTCTCGCCACACAACAAGACAGGTTAGATCTGCTGGATCTGGGGGGAGCAAACCGAGGAGGCTGAGTTGAAATGGACTCTCCCGTGGATGTGTCCTAATATGATTTTGCGTCTATGGAGACCTTGGATTGAAGCGGTGGGCACTGGGGCCCTGAAGGGTTCTCCTAAAGAGAGAGGCTTTTCACACACAGCTCCATCGTGCAAGTTTCCCCATGTGGTAGATGAGATTTGTTCTGATGGGTGAGTCAAGAAACAGCCATATGCTATTATTGAAATCCAGGCCTCTGAGGAGAGATGCCTGGAAGCCAAACCAATGGATCCGATAGGTGCCTAGGGGCCGGTTCGTTCGTCCTTTTTACCTCTGTCGACATCAGTCTACGGGACTGAGCGCCGGTAGGTGCTCAGATGGGCCCAGATTGCCCCTGTTTGTCCTGGGAAGCCACAAATATTGGGATGGCCTCAGGGACTTTGGAGGTTTATCCTATTAGTAGAGTTGTGGCCATTGGAATGGGCACATACAATTCCCTTGGAGAGGGCAAGCACAGTCGTCAGGTTTGGCTCCAGGGGCCTGAGCCTGTAGGGTGTGTAGGCCAGGGCTGTTTGGACAGTTGTCTGAAAAACACAAACTCGGCTTATGTTTCGGGTCATAGGTATGGCAGGACTGATCTACAGACCCATGAGGAGAAACATTTCGGGATATGAAAAAAGGGGCGAGTGTGAGGCTCTTGCTCAAGTTTTTTTTTTCTGGATATCGTGTCAGACATGGTCGTGTGAAATTTCCGGGTGTGACTTCATGGGAAATGGACGTGTCTTACTCCCTGGGGGTTTGGCCTCCTCCAAAGAGTTTGGGGTCATTCTGTGGGATGGAAGAAGTCCGTTGTTGTTCTGTTGTTGTTGATTGGTTTTCTTTTGATTTTCAAACTCAGGTGTCAAACAAATGAGGGATTCCAGAGTAGCTAGCCCTGGGCAGGGGGCGACTGGATAACCAGAAATCTGGTTAAAAAAATTGGAGCCTTGGGACATGTAAAGCCCATATTATGACATCTAATGGTCCAGCCACTGAGAGGACGTACTAGAGGACAGGACTCACGCTGAGGATCACAATGCGTGTTTTTTATGCCCTCGTCGCACTCAAGAATGGGCGTGGGCCTCAGGGTGAATGCTGCTTTCTCCTACACTGAACGTTGGACAACATGCCAACCACAAGGTTTCTTGCCATGGGTAACGAAGAGTTCTGATTTCTGCATCACAGTCACACCCACCCTGGGCAGTGACTGGAATAAGGTCTAGGTTTTGAAGCCTGAAAACTGAGGTAGGGAAGAGATGATGATGACCTAAGGCCATGGCGGGTCTGATGTGCTCAGTGTGCGGTCAGCTGTCTGTGTGTTGGTCACGAGGTCAGGCTCAGGCTCAGGTCGTCAGTCAGACAGTGCATTAGTGCCCAGGTTAGACGATATATTTTTGGGTGCATTCGAGTGCAGTGTAGGTTCTTATCTGAAGAACTCTTCAGGATATGAAGTGTTTTTTTCGTCAATCTGTGGGATGGGAGGACTCCTTTCAGGTTTGTTACCCATCAGGTGTCCCACCAAAAGAGGAATTCCCAAAGCAGAGCCCTGGGGAAGAGTGAAGAGTGAAGGGACAACCCGAACTACGGTTAAAAATTGGGGCCTAGGGGCATGGCAAGCCCAACAATATGCTGTCTCTCTCATCCAGCCACTTGAGAGGCCTTACCTGAGGACTGGGCTCAGGCTGAGGGTCACAATGTGTGTTTGTGACCAATGTGGCCCCGCAAGCATGGGCGGGGCCTCATGGGCCACACTGGTTTCAACTACACTGACACTGAACCTTGGACAACATGCCCAACCACAAGGTTTTCTTGCCCTGGGGAAAGAGTTCTGACTTCTGCGTCATTTCAAACCCAGTGCCGTGATTGGAGATAAGGTTCTAGGTTCTGAAGCCTGAAAACCGAGGTTGAGAAGAGGATGACGAAACTAAGGCCATGACGGGTTTGATGCTGTGCTCAGTGTGCGGGCAGCTGTCTTGGTGGGGACCAGGAGGTCCCGGGCTCAGGCTGTGTCAGAAAGGGCATTAGTGCCCAGGTCAGCCTATATATTTGGCCGGGTACAGGCCTGAATGGCGTGGCAGGTTTGATCCTCTCATTCATTTGTGTGCTCTGGGTAGTCACCATGAGAGGGCAATTGTTTTTCTTCTGGAGGGCAGGCAGAGTGCTGCATTTGTAGTTTTGGATTGCCAACAACTGGAGGGGGACTTGTGGGCCAGGAGTCTGAGGACGGAGTCTGAGAACCCAAGCTAGGGCCTAGGATTCTGGTTTTGGGTTGAGGGGTTCCCCTGTATGGCAGGGCACAATCTACAGGCCCCTGAATCAATCGATTATCTCGTGCATCTGAAGTCAGGGCGAGAGGATCAGGATCAGAAATTCGCGCTCAGGTTGGACATTCTGTCTGTCCCTGATGGGGGGGGGCTGTGGGTGGATCACGAGGCCATGGTTGTTTTCCCAAGATTGGGAGTTGTGGAGAAAAATCCCAACGGCAAAAAGATTTCTTCTGCAGGACAATTGCGAAGACCCTGTGTGGTTGCCTCCAGGGACAATTGATTGTGAGCAGAGTTTCTAAGGATGGAATGGCTGGGTAGCAACCTCGCATTTCCTATTCGTCGCCACACAAACAAGGACAGGTTATTCGTTCCTTTTACCCTGTCGATCATCACCTACGGGTCTGAGCAGGTAGGTGCTCAGATGGGCTCAGATTTCCCCTGTTTGTCCCAGAAGCCACCATTGGGATGACCTCAGGGTCTTGTAGGTTTATCCTATTAGTAGTGTTGTGGCCATTGGAATGGGCACATAGAACCCCTTGGAGAGGGCAAGCACAGTCCTCAGGTTTCTCCAGGGCCTGAACTGTAGGGTGTTTAGGCCAGGCTGTTTGGACAGTTGTCTGAAAACACAACTCGGGCTTATGTCTCGGGTTCAGTATGGCAGGACTGATCTACAGACCAGGAGGAGAACATTTCGATATGAAAAAAGGGCGAGTGTGAGGCTCTTGCTCAAGTTTTTTCTCTGGATATCGTGGTCACTCATGGTCGTGAAATTCCGGGTGACTTCATGGGAAATGGACGTGTCTTACTCCTGGGGTTCGGCCTCCAAAGAGTTTGGGGTCATTCTGTGGGATGGAAGAAGTCCGT